>NC_041393.1:306855097-306883387 GCF_002162155.2 Triticum dicoccoides | reverse complement strand
TCTACTAGCTTCTCGCTCAAACACACACACACACACACACACACACACTTCCCAACACCGAAGGAGTAGGGTGACACCTCGATCTTGATACTAATCTATCTACTAGCTTCTCTCTCAAACACACACACACATACACACACACTCGCTAGTCATGCCTATGTGCCTACCACGCGCACACTCTCGATACATCTTTCTCTCCCTCCCCCTCCCCACCCCCCAACAATGACGGCACAAGGGTGACAACTCGATCTTGATCTTAATCAATCAATCGGCTTCTCTCTCTCTATCTATCTATCTATCTATCTATCTATCTATCACACACACACACACGTGCAAGTGCTAGTTGTGTCTCCGTGCCTCGCTCACACACACTTGATACGTCTTTATCTCCGTTGCACCCTCGATATGTAGACTTCTCGTGCGCGCACAGCTGTAGTGACGATGATGCTGAACCCAGTGTGCCTTGTTCTTCCTGGCCTCATGTGACAGTTTTCACCTTGTTTTTTGTTAATTAAGAAGGCAACCTTTTCTTTGTTGCTACTAGTGAATTTGAGATCATTCGGGGCAGACATAAAATATATCACTTCAACCCAATTATTGCAGTAACTATTTTAAAAGAAACTAGCAAGATGCCCGTGCGTTGCACGGAACATCAAGATGCATTTGTATGAGTAGTCTATCTTGTGAGAGAAAATGATGAACGACGGAAGGCCTTATTTGCAAATGTGGAGAGGGGTGTGGGTATCTTTTTGCAAAATTGACATAGTTTCCTTCCTACCCGTCAGATATAGATTGGATGGCCTATATTGCAGGATGGTAGGCACACCATCATCACCAACTCTATTTTTTAAGAGTATACTAGCAAGATGCCCATGCGTTGCACGGAACATCAAGATGCATTTGTATGAGTAGTTTATCTTGTGAGAGAAAAGGATGAACGAGGGAAGGCCTTATTTGCAAATATGGAGAGGGTGTGGGTATCTTTTTGCAAAATTGCCATAGTTTCCTTCCTATCTGTCAGATATAAATCGAACAGTCAATATTGTAGGATGGCAGGCACACCATCATCACCAACTTTATTTTTATAAGGGTAGAGATAAATATAGACAGATATAGATATAAATATCTCTACTCCTATAAAGGACTCAGTTAGTGATGATGGTGTGTCTGCCATCCGCCATTTCTGACCATTAGATCCGCATCTAATGGCTATGATGTAAGTTGTGGCCTTTTTGCAGCAATTCCCACTTCTCTGCTCCAGTTTACACAAAACCCCTTAGTATCTTGAAACCAACCACATTCCTCCCTTACCTCATCAAAACAACCCAAAGAGTATATTTCGAATGAAACATAAGATACTTTTAGTGATATGTATATCAAAACTAAATTGTTCACTTTCAAATTTGTGAATATGCATTATTATAGTTTGGATCCATTGCAACGGATGGGCACATTGCTATAGAGATATATCTCTTGCATCGTCCATAATGAACATCTAGTGTACTGGTCTGGGCTAGATGCTCGCAACACGATGACCCGGGTTCGAATTCTGTCCTAAACTTTAGTTTGTTATTTTTTTAATATATATTTCTTTGGCTACTATACTGATAGTGGAACCCACATAGTGCTTAGAATAGAAGATTAAGGATGGATTTGTTTCTTTTTAACTTTCTGTACAAATCTGTAGCCAGCCTACAAGTCATGTACATTGTACTGCTAGTGGAACCCACAGAGTACTTAGAATACAAGATTAAGGATGCAATTAACTTTTTATAAAGGGAGAATCATACACGCAATTAACTCAAATGGATTGGATGTGACTCTATTATTCTCCAATGGCAACCGGCAAATTTCCTCCCCCTTCCTTCCGCGGAGGATGACATCCAACGCTAGCGGCATACATTTTCACAACTCTAACCAACCAGAGGAAATTCGTGCAAACACGGACTGAATTCATATAAGCATGAAGGATTTTGTATAAAAAAGCTGGATCTTCATATAAACATGCCGAATTTCATTACATTTACATGAACTAAGAGGTGCTAATCTGGCTCTCGTGCTATAATTAATACCTAATCCAAATGGCCACCCACGAATCCCTTTGTCTTCCTCATGTCAAGCAGACACTTGCGGGGTCGACAAAGATCCTAGGAAGAGACAAAGCAGCAAAGAAACCACCTATATACACAATCGTCGCCTCGGCGGTGACCTTCATGGGACCCAAGCGGCGGCGGCCTATCGTGTTCTACTTCTCCTAGATGATGGCAGCGGGCATGGAGATGCTAGCCACCGACTCATCGCTCTCCGTGCACCCAGCTTCTGTCTCTACCCTACATGGCACTGCTACAGGCACGGGAGGCTCACCCACACACACAGCAGGCGCGGCCGTAGACACTGGTGGCGCGGTATGACACGGCAGCGACGACGCCCATGCCACCGTGCTCGCCGTCGTGCCTGTGTGGAGCAACTCGCCACTACTCATCTAGCTGAGCTGGAGCAACGAGGTTCTAAACCATGCGTTGTCTTGGGGCAGCAACTGGCTCCATCAGGCCAGGCGAGGTAGGTGAAGCACCGAGCGGCCTCGCTCGTATCCGAAGGGCTCGGTGGGCCACCCAGCCGGGCAGTATGTCGGAGAATGGCTCCTCGGAAGCCATCGGAAGAGTGGAGAAAATGGTGAAGGAGGAGATGGGGGAGCGGCGGAGGGGTGCGATTCTTGCCCGCTATCTGGCCTCGTTCAAATAGAGGGCGTACGGTAGGAGCTTGCCAGCGTCTGGCCTCTTTTAAACTAAGGGCGGACGGGAGGAGCTTGGCCAATGTTGCATTTAATTCTGGCCCTCTCATGAACGAACGTGTGGTCGGAGTAGGTTTCTTGGTTTGCATGCGGGTTTCACGGAGGCGTTTGATGGAGGCGAGGACGCGTGTTCAGCCGGGTGTGCAACGGGCGGTGTAGTACTATTCGATTTGTCAGCTACTAGTAAACCAGGACAATTCTTGATACGGCTTTAATGTAGACGAGGGAGAGGGTAGTGGTTCTAGAAATGTTGAACGACAAATGATGCATCCTCCTTAAATTAGCATGTTGAATGCATGAGGGAAGTAATGGGAGGAGGACGGGGAAAGGAGGCAACATGATGTGAATGCAACAGAGTTTGCACTCATATAAAGGCGCCCCTCCATTCCAATGTATCTACCACATCGTACGCACCTAAGCACCTATAATAAGCGCAAAAGTGCTCACTCCAGACCCATGGCAGCGATGCACACGAGCGGCCAATGGCTGTGCCAGATGGTGCACAACGCCAGCCTGCAGCATGGCACCGAGGATTGTCTCCACACGATCTTGGTGACCAGCTTGTTCATGGCCATCGTCAATGCTAGCTACGACTCTTAGTTGGACCAGTTGATCGTTGCCACCATCAATAAGTTCACTGTCGTCAAGAAGCTCGCGGACGACATTGTCGTACTCCTCTAGCCCACGTGCCCGAGCTCCTCATTGCCTGCCATACTAATCGGCCTCCATGGCGAGAACCTCTTTCAAGCACTGGTGACCCTGCGACTGCCCGCCGACGCAACGAAGACAATGTTGGGCACATGTCCTTTCCTACTCATCGTTCTCTGGATCATCATCTGCGTTAACAATGCCGGTGCCAATGCCAGAGCGTCGCAACAGGTGACTGTCTAAGCCATGTATCACGCTCCGGCGCCAGCGAGTACCACCTCCTCCACGCCAACATTGGAGTGGGCCATGCACAGGCATCTGCTCCCGTAGTATTTTACCCGCATATTCGACTGCAGTACCACACCGATCTTGTACGAGACCATGGAGCTTGTGGCCAAGAAAAGTCTCTGCCCCACAGATGCATGTCAAGTTGCTTGTCTGTTGTGACGTGTCACATGACATTTACTAGCTCGCGCTCTGGATGAGCGGCAGGGTGCTACTCCCGATCGTCAGTGGTGCAATGGCAACGACGGTCGGATGGGAGCTCAGGTGGGAGCCAGTGATCTACCCTGGGAACATAGCTCGACTTGGGCTCAAGATTCCAACCGCTTGCACCATCCCAAGGATGTACCACTTATAGGTGTGTGCCCATGGGCGGGAGCAACCTGCTCAATGGATACCGGTTTGCGAATGTGATGTACTTGACGTAGTTGAGCCAGTGAGCCTGGATGCGTTTGTCGTCGTATGTTGACGCATGGATCAACGGTGTGCGGCCACGTGCCAGCATAGGTCAGCTACGGGGAAGCGGCATCAGTGTGGTTCGAGATACCCAGTGGGCCATTGTCGCGGCGGCGTTCGTGACTCACTCGTTCGAGATGAACCGACCGGTGGTGGCCTGGCCGTGGCGAGGGTGCCACAGCTTGGCATCGAGGCGTTACAAGGCGTAGATGGCCACACCGACGGGTACTACCTGTATTACAGAAGTACTCCAACTAAGGAGTGATCCCGGGACGAAATGTGTCACGGTCGCTTGATTAAAATTGGATGGTGCGGGAGTACGAACCAGAGCACAGGAGTAGAGCAGGCAAGCCATGTCCAATCGGGTGTGCCTGTGGTAGAAACTTGATGGTCACCACAGTTCATTTGGCCTGCATGTCATGCACACAAAGGCAGAGGAGCAGTGGGGCCAAGAGGGGTGAGGCGCACGTCGGGGGACGTGGTGCCGTGGGTTGGAGCGGCATCATGGGAATCGTGTGTGGCAGTGGTAGAAATAGTGATGGTCGGTGTGGTTCAACTTCCATGGACAAGCTGTCATGTCTGCTGACACATGCATTGCATAGTGCTCACTGCGAGGAGCAGTAGTAGAGAAAACTTGTTCCAAAGACATGCACACCAGTGAAATAAAGTAGATCCATGGTCACTAGCACCCCGGAGGCCTTCCCTCGTTCATCCTTTTCTCCCACAAGATAAACTACTCATACAAATGCATCTTGATGTTCCATGCAACGCACATGCATCTTGCTAGTAAGAACCAAATCTCGAGTTTGGCACGAACTCATGCAGCGGTAGCACCACAAGGCCTGTCATGGGAGTTACATTCCCCTCTTGGGGCCCACGGGACTGAGCTTCAGCGCCTTAGGTTAGTCATAGTGGGAGTTACTTAGCTAGTAACATAGCACACTTCAAGAAAATTTTGCTTATGTGGCAAGTAGTAAATGAAAGGTGGTAACATAATATGTTACTGTAACATAGCTCTTCCCAAGAAAACATGAGTCTATAAGCTAATAAATGAAGTCATATATGATACTACTATTATGTTACTTTGCATTATGAAGGTAGTAACTTAGACTAGTGTCATATGTGTGACACTAGTCTAAGTTACTCCCCACAATGACCAGCCTTACTACACCCGCCTTTGAGTCAATAACATGTGGACCCGATAGGTGGCTGGTCCACATGTCATTCTCCTGAGAGGGATGGGCTGCAGGTCGGGGGACGTGTGGTGTCATGGGTTCGAGCGGCATCGTGGGAATCGCGTGTGGCTGTGGTAGAAACTTGATGCTCGATGTGTTTCAGCTGGCCCACATGTCATGCACACAAAGATAGAGGGGCTATGTGGCTACGAGGGATGAGGCGCACGTCGGGGGATGTGGTGTCGTGGGTTGGAGCAGCGTCGTGGGAATCGCGAGTGGCAGTGGATGAAACATGATGGTCGCCTTAGTTCAACTTCCATGGACAAGCTTTCATGTCAACTCACACATGCATTGCATACCGATCACTGGAAGGAGTAGTAGAGAAAGCTAGGCAGATAAATAGTTCCTTATAGTCAAGCGGGCCTACCCTACTACTTGTTCCAAAGACATGCACACCATCGAAATAGTTCGTCTATATCAATATGCATAGAGAGGAAATATATTTTTACAGGAGAGGAAATAGTTCATCCATCCATAATGCCCTGCAGCTGGTGCAGCTTCTTCTTCTTCTTCTTCTTCTTCTTCTTCTTCTTCTTCTCATTTTCTGTGGGAGACGGCTTCGCAACAAGCTCTTTGGACCTTGCAACTATCTCGAAACTCATACGGGCATCGAGGGCAGCATATTTTATCCGCTCGTATGTCAAGGAATAATTCTACCATCCAGATGACCTTAATACCAGCGTCCCATCACCCTTCTGAAGATTCGTTCCAAGCACCAAATTTGCTACGTTGAATAGGGATGGTGTCTGTTTATCACAATCTTCTACATGAATTTTTATTTTGGTTTGTAGGTCAGTGATGCTTTTCAAATCAAGGTTGTACGGTGCCAGCTTCAGTTTTTCCCCTTCGATGGTTGCCCCACAAAAGTATATGTCCTCCCGAGAGAAGAAATCATGGAGCTCATATGGTATGGAAGGCGCGTGTATGATGTGGTACACCAAAACATCATCTTCGAGGCACAGCTGAAGGATGGCGACGCGTTGGATCTTCCCAGTGGCACGCTCTGTGTACTCTGCATCGAGACCGATGACCTTCATCTCTACCTTTTGGAGGGAGTTGGATACATTGTTGATCCACTCCCAAACAACCCTTGGGTGGTCGGTGATGGTGGCAACTATGCTCAACGAGCCTTCAACGAGGCCATGTTGCATGCTAAAAACCTACATCTGGATCTCTTTCACCATTTGGAACGCTGGACCAGAGGGCTATGGTTTGGAGAATTAGGATTAGATGGCTAGTCTAACTGAAGAAGATGATTATTTAAAGGGGCTTCGGAATTACTCCAGGAGTATGTAAAGAGGTTAAAACAATGTAAATGTAGTGGGGTTTGGATGCAAATGAAGATGAAGGAGAGGTGAAAAAGCCGAGGAAAATTGGTTCCCGATGGAGAAGTAAATGGGAGAAGTGACCTGCAGGCAGTTGATTAGACGGCTAGGTAGACTAAACAAAAGGCTATGAGGGTAGACTGAGGAGTAGTACATGTCCATGTATGTGCCCATCCTTCTAGCGCTACATGTTCCACTTGCTAGTTGAGGTCACTCTTTCGAATCATCGTGGCGAGACATTTTAGGATTCCTTTTAATTTCTGCACCCCTCCTGACAGATGGGACCTATGCAAACAGATATAAAAAAATGAGTCGTAGCTGGTTCGGATGGATATTGGTGCCTGCATGGGAGACACAACATTCTCTGGTTAAGGAATATGTTGTTATCCTCAAAAAAGAAAAAGCCCTTCTTCGCACTTCTGCATGCACGATAGTTTGGTTCTGCTCATAATATGGATGATACCTGGAGGATGAAGTGAACCCAGAGGCATGCTAGCATGGGAGGCCTATTTCCGCTATACAGTACTACTCTATATGTTCCTACTAGTAGTAGTACAACTCTGGTACACTTGATGGTCAAAATATTATTCACCCAGTCCTTACACTAAAGTGACAAGACCCTGTGCCCGAGGTGACACTAGTCCAAGCGGCATGTTCAGGTTACCAAAGTCAGACTCACCTTGTGCATTGTACAGTCACTGTCATGCCGCTGTATAGCATGCCTCGCCTCGTGTCCCTCTCCCCTAGCGCCACTCCATCTCCATCTCCGTCTCGCCGGAGATCCCGAGGTCACTCTTCATCATCTCATTGTGCCCCCGCGTACCCTCGCCTCGCTCGCATCCCCCAGTCCACTATTCCCACGCTAGCCGCTCCAGCACCGAGAGCCTTCTCCCCTATAAATCAAGCCCCCCAAAACCCCACCTTCCGAACTCCATCATGGCCGAACATGAACCGCATAGAATCCATATGATCCGCAATTGGAGCAATCTCCCAGTGATATCCTCGACCTCTGTTGTTCGTGTATGGATATGCTGAACGCTGTGTGGCTGGTTGCATGCTCGAGGGACATGCACATGGCCATCGTT
Source organism: Triticum dicoccoides (assembly GCF_002162155.2). Taxonomy (NCBI): domain Eukaryota; kingdom Viridiplantae; phylum Streptophyta; class Magnoliopsida; order Poales; family Poaceae; genus Triticum; species Triticum dicoccoides. The sequence continues at coordinate 306,875,565 of NC_041393.1, read as the reverse complement.
GAAGCGAGGCCTAAGCTTTTCAAGACACGTGCTTGCTGCTATCTGGTCTTGCGAGATTTGCTCACCATGATACGGAGGCGCACATGATGCCCCTTGACTTCAATCAGACCTCCATTAGCCGACACTTCTTTGCAGGCATGTAGTGGGTCGCCGTACTTCATTTCCCTCGACTTTGATCCGATCACCATTGTCCGGAACTTCTTGGCAGGTATGTACTAGGTCGGCATGAACTCCCACTGGATGGCTGCCGTCAGAGAAGACGAGAAAAAGTTGGTGCTCATGAACTTCCAGACCTCCCATGAGATTATCCTTCCTCTGTTGGATTATATAGGGTTTTACCGTCACGGTCCAAGTCATCTAGATTACCATGTCAGTTGGACGAACCTTGTTTTGTAGAAGATTGTAATCTGCCAAGTGCCCACACGACATGCGGATTACGCAGACTTCAAGATAATTGCCTTGTTCGACCGTGGACTCGCCTATCCTTACACTGATGCCTTGTTTAGCTGGAGACAACTCAGCTCGTAGTGGATCGTCAAAGCTGATACACACTTCTATGATGCTATTGAACACAATGGCATCATCTACGCGATTGACAAAGCAGATGGCACCACATATTGCTGGGATGGCGTGTGTAAGTTGTTTTTGTCTGATGTTAATGATAACGCCATGACACTGTTTGAACTTTTTGTGATGATTGGTATATCACCGTTTGAGCAAAATTTGAGTAGAACTATGGCAAAGTATTAGAGACGTCGTAAATCAGCTATATTTGGAATGATTAATTCATGTGATTGTGACCATGTCATTACAGCCAATTTGTACCCTTGAATAATCAAATGGTTAGGAAGATATGGATATTCTCCATACTTTATAGTAATCTATATACTACTAAATATGAGTGTGTATCAATAGCCATGTTAGTTTCCTCATTTTCATGATGTACAAACACGCATCACACTGTTGGTTTCATCTAACCATATGATGTCTACTATGCAACCTTCTCCTTGTAGACGTTGTTGGGCCTCCAACTATAGAGGTTTGTAGGACAGTAGCAAATTTCCCTCAAGTGGATGACCTAAGGTTTATCAATCCGTGGGAGGCATAGGATGAAGATGGTCAATCTCAAACAACCCTGCAACCAAATAACAAAGAGTCTCTTGTGTCCCCAACACACCCAATACAATGGTAAATTGTATTGGTGCACTATTCGGCAAAGAGATGGTGATACGAGTGTAATATGGATGGTAGATATAGGTTTTTATAATCTTAAAATATAAAAACAGCAAGGTAGCAAGCGATAAAAGTGAGCGTAAATGGTATTGCAATGGTAGGAAACAAGGCCTAGGGCTCATACTTTCACTAATGCAAGTTGTCTGAACAATAATAACATAACTGGATCATATAACTATCCCTCAACATGCAACAAAGAGTCACTCCAAAGTCACTAATAGCGGAGAACAAACGAAGATATTATTGTAGGGTACGAAACTACCTCAAAGTTATCCTTTCTGATCAATCTATTCAAGAGTCAGTAGTAAAATAACATGAAGCTATTCTTTCTGTTCGATCTATCCTAGAGTTCATACTAGAATAACACCTTAAGAGACAAATCAACCAAAACCCTAATGTCACCTAGATACTCCAATGTCACCTCAAGTATCCGTGGGCATTATTATACGATATGCATCACACAATCTCAGATTCATCTATTCAACCAACACAAAGTACTTCAAAGAGTGCCCCAAAGTTTCTACCGGAGAGTCAAGACGAAAACGTGTGCCAACCCCTATGCATAAGTTCATTGAACCCGCAAGTTGATCACCAAAACATACATCAAGTAGATCGCGTGAATATCCCATTGACACCATAGATAAGCACAACAAGACATACATCAAGTGTTCTCAAATCCTTAAAGACTCAATCCGACAAGACAACTTCAAGGGGAAACTCAATTCATCACAAGAGAGTAGAGGGGGAGAAACATCATAAGATCCAACTATAATAGCAAAGCTCACGATACATCAAGATCGTATCACCTCAAGAACACGAGACAGAGAGAGAGACAGATCAAACACATAGCTACTGGTACATACCCTCAGCCCTGAGGGTGAACTACTCCCTCCTCGTCACGAAGAGCGCCGGGAGGATGAAGATGGCCACCGGTGAGGGATCCCCCCCTCTGGCAGGGTGCCAGAACTGGGTCCCAAGAGGTTTTTGGTGTCTACAGAGGCTTGCAGGGGCGGAACTCCCGATCTATTGTGCCCCTAGATGTTTTCGGGGTATATGGATATATATAGGTGAAAGAAGTCAGTCAGGGGAGCCACGAGGGGCCCACGAGGGTGGGGGGCGCGCCTAGGGGGCAGGGCGCACCCTGGACCCTTGTGGCCACCTCGAAGCGTCCCTGGCGTCTACTCCAAGTCTCCTGGATTGCTTCCATTCCAAAAATAACTCTCCCAAAGGTTTCATACCGTTTGGACTCCGTTTGACATTCCTTTTCTTCGAAACACTGAAATAGGCAAGAAAACAACAATTTGGATTGGGCCTCCGGTTAATAGGTTAGTTCCAAAAATAATATAAATGTGTATAGTAAAGCCCATTATCATCCAAAACAGGTAATATAATAGCATGGAACAATAAAAAATTATAGATACGTTGGAGACGTATCAAGCATCCCCAAGCTTAATTCCTGCTCGTCCTCGAGTAGGTAAATGATAAAAATAGAATTTTTGATGTGGAATGCTACCTAGCATATTTCTCAATGTAATTTTCCTTATTGTGGCATGAATGTTCAGATCCAAAAGATTCAAGATAAAAGTTCATATTGACATAAAAATAGTAACACTTAGAGCATACTAACAAGTAATCATGTCTTATCAAAATAACATATCCAAAGAAAGCTTATCCCTATCATATAGTTAGGCTATGCTTCATTTTCGTGACAAAAAATACTCCCATCATGCACAACCCCAGTTTCAGCCAAGCAATTGGTTCATACTTTTTAACGCGCTTCAGCTTTTTCAACTCTCATGCAATACATGAGCGTAAGCCATGGATATAGCACTGTGAGTGGAATAGAATATGATGATGGAGGTTGTGTGGAGAAGACAAAAAAGGAGAAAGTCTCACATTGATGAGGATAATCAACGGGCTATGGAGATGCCCATCAATTGATGTCAACATGAGGAGTAGGGATTGCCATGCAACGGATGCACTAGAGCTATAAATGTATGAAAGCTCAACAAAATAAACTAAGTGGGTGTGCATCCAACTTGCTTGCTCACGAAGACCTAGGGCATTTTCAGGAAGCCCATCATCGGAATATACAAGCCAAGTTCTATAATGAAAAACTCCCACTAGTATATGAAAGTGACAACATAAGAGACTCTCTATCATAAAGATCGTGGTGCTACTTTGAAGCACAAGTGTGGAAAAGGATAGTAACATTGTCCCCTTTTTGGGGGGGGGGCTTCCTTTTTTTATTTGCCCTTTCTCTTTTTTTTGCCTTTCTCTTTTTTTGGCCTTTCTTTTCAAGGGATAGTGCTCTAATAATGATGATCATCACACTTACAACTCATGGATTACAACTCGATACTAGAACAAAATATGACTCTATATGAATGCCTCCGGCGGTGTACCGAGATGGGCAATGAATCAAGAGTGACATGTATGAAAAGTTATGCATGGTGGCTTTGCCAAAAATACGATGTCAACTACATGATCATGCAAGGCAATATGACAATGATGAAACGTGTCATAATAAATGAAACGGTGGAAAGTTGCATGGCAATATATCTCGGAATGGCTATGGAGATGCCATAATAGGCAGGTATGGTGGTTGTTTTCAGGAAGATATAAGGAGTCTTATGTGTGATAGAGCATATCGTATCACGGGGTTTGGATGCACCGGCGAAGTTTGCACCAACTCTCAAGGTGATAAAGGGCAATGCGCGGTACCGTAGAGGCTAGCAATGATGGAAGGGTAAGAGTGCGTATAATCCATGGACTCACATTAGTCATAAAGAACTCATATACTTATTGCAAAATTTTATTAGCCCTCGAAGCAAAGTACTACTATGCATGCCCCTAGGGGAAGGGTTGGTAGGAGTTAACCATCGCGCGATCCCGACCTCCACTCATAAGGAAGACAATCAAAAGAGCACCCCATGCTACAAATTTGTTACACAAGTTTTACCATGCGTGCATGCTACGGGACTTGCCAACTTCAACACAAGCATTTCTCAATTTCATAATTACCCAACTATCATGACTCTAACATTACCACCTTTATATCTTAAAACAATTATCAAGCATCAAATTGATCATAGTATTCAATTCACTTTCTATGATAGTTTTTTATTATACCCAACTTGGATGCCCATCATTCTAGGACCAATTTTATAACCATAGAAAATTCCATGTTGTTCTAAAAGACTCCCAAAATAATATAAGTGAAGCATGAGAGATAAATAATTTCTACAAAATAAAACCACCACCGTGCTCTAAAAAGGTATAAGTGAAGCACTAGAGCAAAATTGCCTAGCTCAAAAGATATAAGTGAAGTACATAGAGTATTCTAATAAATTCTGAATCATGTGTGTCTCTCCCAAAAGGTGTGTACAGCAAGGATGATTGTGGTAAACTAAAAAGCAAAGACTCATATCATACAAGACGCTCCAAGCAAAACACATATCATGTGGTGAATAAAAATATAGCTCCAAGTAAAGTTATCGATAGACGAAGACGAAAGAGAGGATGCCTTCTGGGGAATCCCCAAGCTTAGGCTTTTGGTTGTCCTTGAATATTACCTTGGGGTGCCTTGGGAATCCCCAAGCTTAGGATCTTTCCACTCCTTATTCCATAGTCCATCGAATCTTTACCCAAAACTTGAAAAATTCACAACACAGAACTCAACATAAAACTCGTAAGCTCCGTTAGTATAAGAAAATAAAACCACCACTTAGGGTAATGTAATGAACTCATTCTAAATTCATATTGGTGTAATATATACTATATTCAAACTTCTCTATGGTTCATACCCTCCGATACTACTCATAGATTCATCAAAATAAGCAAACAACACAATGAAAACAGAATTTGTCAAAAACATAACAGTCTGTAGTAATCTGTATCATTCGAATACTTCTGTAACTCCAAAAATTCATAAATAAATTTTTGGACCTGAGTAATTTGTCTGTTAATCATATGAAAAAATAATGAACCTAAAAGCACTCTCCAGTATAAAATGGCATCTAATCTCGTGAGCGCAAAAGTTTCTATTTTTTACAGCAAGATCGCATAGACTTCACCCAAGTCTTCCCAAAGGTCATGCTTGTCACAAACACTAATTAAAACATCAAACCACATCTAAATATTGGCTAGATGAACTATTTATTACTAAACATAAACAAAAAGCAAAGAACAAAAATAAAATTGGGTTGCCTCCCAACAAGCGCTAACGTTTAACGCCCCTAGCTAGGCATGATGATTTCCATGATGCTCACATAAAAGATAAGAATTGAAACATAAAGAGAGCATCATGAAGAATATTACTAACACATTTAAGTCTAACCCACTTCCTATGCATAGGGATTTTGTGAGCAAACAACTTATGGGAACAATAATCAACTAGCATAGGAAGGCAAAACAAGCGTAACTTCAAAACTCTAAGCACATAGAGAGGAAACTTGATATTATTGCAATTCCTACAAGCATATATTCCTCCCTCATAATAATTTTCAGTAGCATCATGAATGAATTCAACAATATAACCATCACCTAAAGCATTCTTTTCATGATCTACAAGCATAGAAATTTTATTACTCTCCACATAAGCAAAATTCTTCTCATTCGGAATAGTGAGAGTATCATAAGAGACTCGAATACTATAAATTGTTTCCACACTAAAAGAGTAATGTTCAGAAAAAGGGTAATCATAATCATGGAAAGCTTTATAAATATAATCATTACTACTTTTTATAGCATAAGTGTCATCACAATAATCATCATAAGTAGCAACTTTGTTCTCATCATAATCAATTGAAACCTCTTCCAAGATCTTGGAATCACTACTAAATAAAGTCATGACCTCTCCAAATCCACTTTTATATTTATCACAATAAGATTCAACATCCTCCAAAATAGTGGGATCATTACTTCCTAAAGTTGACACTCTTCCAAACCCACTTTCATCAATATAATCATCATAAGTAGGAGGCATGCTATCATCATAATAAATTTTCTCATCAAAACTTGGGAGGCTAAAAATATCATCTTCATTAAACAAAGCATCCCCAAGCTTGGGACAAACATTAATTACAGCAAATATATTCTCAAACATGTTATTCTCACCAAACATAGCATCCCCAAGCTTGGGCCTTTTCATATCATAAGCATAATCACTCTCATCATTAATAGTATGAATAGCACCAATAGTATAGCAATTATCATCATCACAATGAGTAATAGGAGCAACATCATTTGGGAGGGGTACCTTTTTACCCTTGCTTCTCCGTCTTTTCTTTTTCTTCTTCACATCATGTGTGGGATTAACCCTATTTTTAGAACTCCTTATTAATGAGATTGGTTGGATAGAAGGCTCCTCCTCGTTACCTCATTCATCATAAGAAATAATAGCAGGATATTGGGAAGTCTCTTCCCTATCATTAATATTCTCTTCATCTTCTATTTGCTTTCTTTTCTTTATGTAATTGGCAATATAAGGATTTTCAATGCAATTCACCGCACAATACATAAAAATTTCTTCTAGATCAAAATCAAGAACTTTATCAAGGACAAATTCTGGCATATCCTTAGTTAAACGTTTCATTTCTTCATAACCCATAAGCAAACTAAGTTCATTATGATGTGCAAGAGAAATCAAGTCATCACAAATTTTGGACACGATACGATCATGAAACAATTTGTATTGGGTGTTTAAATGGTCACGTTCATTGCAAAGTTCACAAGGATGGCAAAGAAATTTTAAATTTTCAGCACAAGCATCTAGCCTTTCTTGCAACCATTTAGTTTCTAAATACTTATGCCTCTTGCAAAATCTATCTTCTCTATTTGGTGTGTAGTTGCAAACTCTATGCACTCCACAAAAATTGACATGCTTATAAGAGACATTTTCATCATGACTAGTGCAATCGTCATTAGTACCATGGATATTCAAAGAGTTCGTACTAACAAATTTCAATCATGCTCATCATTCAAAGATTTAGTGCAAAACATTTTATAGACTTCTTCTTCTAGCACTTGAGCACAATTTTCCTTTCCATCATTCTCACGAAAGATATTAAAAAGATGAAGCGTATGAGGCAAACTCAATTCCATTTTTTTGGTAGTTTTATTTTATAGACTAAACTAGTGATAAAACAAGAAACAGAAAGATTTGATTGCAAGATCTAAAGATATACCTTCAAGCACTCACCTCCCTGGCAACGGCGCCAGAAAAGAGCTTGATGTCTACTACGCAACCTTCTCCTTGTAGACGTTGTTGGGCCTCCAAGTGCAGAGGTTTGTAGGATAGTAGCAAATTTTCCTCAAGTGGATGACCTAAGGTTTATCAATCCGTGGGAGGCGTAGGATGAAGATGGTCTCTCTCAAACAACCCTGCAACCAAATAACAAAGAGTCTCTTGTGTCCCCAACACACCCAATACAATGGTAAATTGTATAGGTGCACTAGTTCAGCGAAGAGATGGTGATACATAAGGTAGGAAACAAGGCCTACGATAAAAGTGGATGGTAGATATAGGTTTTCATAATCTGAAAATATAAAAACAGCAATGTAGCAAGTGATAAAAGTGAGCGTAAACGGTATTGCAATGGTAGGAAACAAGGCCTACGGTTCATACTTTCACTAGTGCAAGTTCTCTCAACAATAATAACATAACTGGATCATATAACTATCCCTCAACATGCAACAAAGAGTCACTCCAAAGTCACTAATAGCGGGGAACAAATGAAGAGATTATTGTAGGATACGAAACCACCTCAAAGTTATCCTTTCTGATCGATCTATTCAAGAGTCCGTAGTAAAATAACATGAAGCTATTCTTTCCGTTCGATCTATCCTAGAGTTCGTACTATAATAACACCTTAAGACACAAATCAACCAAAACCCTAATGTCACCTAGATACTCCAATGTCACCTCAAGTATCCATGGGCATGATTATACGATATGCAACACACAATCTCAGATTCATCTATTCAACCAACACAAAGTACTTCAAAGAGTGCCCCAAAGTTTCTACCGGAGAGTCAAGACGAAAACGTGTGCCAACCCCTATGCATAAGTTCATAGAACCCGCAAGTTGATCACCAAAACATACATCAAGTAGATCACGTGAATATCCCATTGTCACCACAGATAAGCACAGCAAGACATACATCAACTGTTCTCAAATCCTTAAAGACTCAATCCTACAAGACAACTTCAAGGGGAAAACTTAATTCATCACAAGAGAGTAGAGGGGGAGAAACATCATAAGATCCAACTATAATAGCAAAGCTCGCGATACATCAAGATCGTATCACCTCAAGAACACGAGAGAGAGATCAAACACATAGCTACTGGTACACACCCTCAGCCCCGAGGGTGAACTACTCCCTCCTCGTCATGGAGAGCTCTGAGATGATGAAGATAGCCACCGGTGAGGGATCCCCCCTCCGGCAGGGTGCCGAAATAGGGTCCCAAGAGGTTTTTGGTGGCTACAGAGGCTTGCGGCGGCAGAACTCCCGATCTGTGCCCCTGGATCTTTTCAGGGTATATGGACATATATATGTGAAAGAAGTCGGTCAGGGGAGCCACGAGGGGCCCACGAGGGTGGGGGCGCATCTAGGGGGTAGGGCGCGCCCTGGACCCTCGTGGCCACCTCGAAGCTCCCCTAACGTCTACTCCAAGTCTCCTGGATTGCTTATGTTCCAAAAATAACTCTCCCGAAGGTTTCATACTGTTTGGACTCCGTTTGATATTCCCTTTCTTCAAAACACTGAAATAGGCAAGAAAACAACAATTTGGGTTGGGCCTCTAGTTAATAGGTTAGTCCCAAAAATAATATAAAAGTGTATAGTAAAGCCCATTATCATCCAAAACAGGTAATATAATAGCATGGAACGACCAAAAATTATAGATACGTTGGAGATGTATCACCATAAATTAGGGAAGTAAATGTGCATATGGAGAACTCTATATTTGGAACTACTGAAATCATGTAATGCTTACCATGTCTACATGCCTATAGTCATCCTTCAACAATCAATGGCTAGAATAATATTCTCACAAAAAATTTGCCCACAGAACATGAGTATATAATAATGCATGGTTTGTTAGTTTCCTTGAAGAATTTGTTTGTGAGGACAGAACATGATTACATAACATGCATGACATGGTAGTTCCCTGTGAAGAATCGATTGCGAGATAATATGAGTATAACCATGCATGGCACTTCTATATTTTTGAACCTAGTATACATTTCCCTATATTTTCCTCTCAGTTCCAACAGGGACATATCAATGTTGTTTCTTGCATTATCCCACTCATACCCTAAACAATGTTGATCTTACATTAACAATGCCTATCCTTTTTTATATGATGTAGTGTCCCTACAGTTACTGCCCTTTGTAATCACACCACCTTTGCCAAAAACAGGGAAGCACAATTGGTCCCTCACTCGATCAGACGATGGCAAAAGACTGATGATCATTCACATACATGAGCCGGAAAAGTTATATTGCAAAAACCCAACTGTGTACAAGCACCATGAAATACGTGAGTATCTGTACATTGGCTGTTACATCTATGAGCAGGATACCAGCTTGTTGGGGCTTCAGGATTTTTGAGTTGGAGGCGGGTAAACAACCTTGGTTAACACTCTCTGTTTCTCGGACTCAATTATCCGATTAACCAGGAGATCACCGTTGGCAAGGACTTTGATGGCAGAGAGGCTCTATTTGCTATGGAAAATTGTGTCTACATGGTGAGCCCTAGGACTTCAAGAGCAAACTCCCCTGATTGTCAATGATACAACCTACAGCCAAAAGAAGGTGAGAAAGACAAAGGCATCTGGATTAACTTTGATCCTTGGATGTCTCAAGTCCGACAGGCAGTGATGTGGTTCAAGCCTTCAGGTTGATAGGTAATTGGGTTGTTGCGTCGAAAGGGTGGAGTACTGGTGTCTCTGGATCACTGGTGGCTGAAGCGGGGCTGCAAATTATGATGGTGTTGGATCATCCCTCTTCGAATGACTTGTTGTCTTTGCTGCTTGTTCTGGATAGCTACTTCTCTCTTTTGTTATGGATATTCCTTGTCATTTTGTCATCCTCGTCTATATCACTCTTACTATGTAATAGTTGCCTCTATTTAGAATGTCATTCTCATCTAGATCACGAGAATCTGAGCGCTGCAGATGGGTGTTTTGGTGGTGTAGTAAGACTTCTTATAAACTATCATGTCTTGATGTTTATGTCAGTAGTAGTCACTAGTCAGTGTTTGAATGTTGTATATATTGTTGTTTTGAACTGTTTATTGTCTCAAACAGCTGGTGGGCTAAATGAGGGCATCACCATTCTCGAGTATTTAGACTTTAGAGTATATCTCCTTTTTTCAAGTTTTAATTTGAGATTAGTGTCTTTTCGATGATGTACACTTGTTTGGGCCAGTGAGGTGTCGTTGAATATGGGCCGAGTAGTAACACAATGCCAAACAGGTCAATTATGACGCTCAGGTTAGGCTCTCAAAAAAACAAATAAAAAGGACTCTTAGTCCGACATGTGGGCGCCATCGGTGTTTTCGTGCGCTTGTGCGCCGAGAGCATATTGGCGCGTGTTTGAAATTCATGTTACCTTTTCATCCCCATTATCCCGCCCCTCCCCCACATCTAGAATCTCAATTCCTACTCCAGTTCCCCCAAATCCCCCAGTTGTACTCCATATACTCAAGCGCACTATCATGTTGTCGGTCAACGCGGATCTCCAAGCTGTAGATCCTGAGGTCGGACCTGCCTTCGGGCGCTGCGTGTTGTCACTCAAAAGTGGCATGGCGGCGCTTGATGACCAGTTTGCCAGCAAAGTGCTGATGGTAACCATCAACAGCGACCGGCCTCCCATCTCGCAGAACGACCTTGTCAAAGCTCTTGGCATTGCGCACATCATCCAAATAAGTGTCTTGCTCGTTGAAGTCTCTCCGCCACCGGTTGATTTCTTCATTAGGTTCCAGAAAAATTTCGACTGTAGTCATGTGTTCGAATCTTCCCGGTGTTTGTTCTGCGATGGCACACTGGTGAGATTTGATAGGTGGCACCCTGGATGTGGGCTTGGTTCCCTCTAAGCTTGAGTTTTTAACAAAGTTTACCTTCCACGGCTTGCCTCGATGTGCTTGGAACAGCGAGTCCATGAATGAGCTTATCAACGACCTTGGAAGTGAGCTCGTAAGTATGTTTGTTCCTCTAGACAGCTAGCCTCTAATGGTTATGGCATGGATGAAAAAGCCTTCCACCATATCGAAGGTGATTGGCATTGAGATACCGGTGCAGGAACCGGGGTTGTACTATTCGTCGCCACTAAGGCCGCTGCGGACCACGTTAGGCATGTACCTGTATCGAGTGTTCGTGCATGTCGAAGAAGTGGTCAATCGATCAATCGAAGTCCTCCCGCCGCCACTAGTGTCAGGGTCCGTCGACGATGTCCATTATAGGAGTCAACGTCAGACTTTCCCCGTGTTGCTCGAAACGATGGATGGCATAGGGCCTACCCCATCGTGCGGCAGAGGCCACTGCTTCTTTAGGAGAAGAGGCATGGCTGGCTGCCTGGATGTGCTCTAATTTGAGGTAACAACTGAATCTTCTCAAATACTAGTTAAATCCAAGCTATCGGTGTGAAGCACTGATGTGTCGGTCCATTTGATTGTGACCTGTTCTATTTTTGTACCTGAACTTTTTTTAGAAAGGGTTGTACCTCAACTTATTGTGCTAGTAGAACTTATTGTGTTATCTGTCTGTTTTCCTTGCACAACATTCAAGATATTTCCCCATCATTGATAAAGATGATGAACCGTTACGTACGAGTTCGTTGGTTTCAACATAGCCATGCCGGTAGTGATCCACTGCTTCCACCCTGATTGTGCCACCTGAGTGAAATTTTTGTATGCAAGTTCAGTGTACTATGATGTTCTATATGATTGTGTCAACTATATAAGTTTTTACTGAGCATCAACATTGCATATGGCTGAAAGATGTATTTACGAGCATCGACCAATGGCTCTGTCTCTCTCTCTATCTCTCTCTATCTCTCTCTCTCTCTCTCTCTCTCTCTCACACACACACACACACACAAGTGGGACCCGTTGAATTATTTCTCCGCTCGTGACAACTTTTAATTAGGTTCCACTATACTCTAACTTTTTTCTTAAGTTATTAATTGAGCTCAGTGACTAAAAAGTTGTACAAAAGCCTTGTTTGGGCCTTTCCGACGTCATTGAATGTGGGCTAAGTACCCATGTAAAGTTGTACTGTACTACACATGCCTCTTTTTCGAACATTAGCAATGCAACTGGGCCGACAGTTGTACACAATATCCTAAAATAAGCGCAGCCTAGCCTATGTTTCTTTTAATAAAGTGCACATCCCAGTTCATTTTTTATATAATAAGATTACCAAGCCAAACTTATTTTTTTAATAATATTCATATCTCAATATTATTTTTATACGAAATGCTCAGTCCAGACCATCATTATTTTTTCACCCATCCCAGAAAATGGGTCCATTTCTACTAAAATCAAATGGCTTGTAAATTATCAGAAATGATAAATGCGTTGCATGTACGCAATATTATTTTTGACCCAGCTCAGTAAATCGGTGTATTCAAATAAATAATCAAATATGCTGTAAATTATCATAAATAGTATTTTTTGAGAAACAATTATCATAAATAGTAAATTGGCTTTTATTATTTTTACCCAGCCCAAGAAATAGATTATTTTTTGAGTCAAAGCCCAGGAAATAGATGTATTGGCAAACAAAATGAAATGAGCTGTAAAACCTAAATAAATGGGATGCATTCTGCCACAACTTTCGAACCTGACTTTGTTGACCCACTAGACCAAGCTGGCGCAAGGTGTTGCCCATTTAGTGAACAAAACGATTAAATGGTCTAAAACAAAAAGTCAACAAATTATTCTGACATATGTAGTCGTCGGATTGACATCCAACGACGATCATGCTTCTTCAATCTCTAATCTAGTTTCTCTTGCTCCAGCCGCCAGAACCATCGCCGGCTGGAGCGCCTGCATTTGCCTCCCGTGGCTGGCTATGCTGCCGCGCAGACCTCGCTGCCCCACCCTACTCCCAATGGTGGCCAGGTTATACCTATACTCACCCACACCTATTGTTATTCTTTGGTGAAGGCAGCCTCACCCGGCAGCCGAACCAGTCCCTCGTACTCCCCTCCGCCAGGGACTCCAGTGCCCCTTGTTCTATGACTCCAGATCGTTCCCATCTTAGTACGTGCAGGAACGCCTTCCATCGGAAGAGTACTGTACGTGGAGAGGCTGACAGCTGGGTCCACGACAGCAGCAAGGAAGTGCCTCCTTAGTACGTGCAAAATAATGATTCCTCCACCTGACAGCAGGACCTACCGGAAGGGACTCGAAAAAACGTTTCCCCACTGACAGCTGGGAACCACCAGCTACATCTTCGTACGCAAGGAAGTGTGTCCATATTACAGGCAAAAAAATGATTCTTTCCCCTGACAGCTGGGACCCACCAGCTATATCTTCACACGGAAGGAAGTGCCTCCTTATCCTCCCTGACTGCTAGGACCCATTGGGTTGAACCGTATGTCGGGTTGTTTGTCTGGTCGGGAACGTGTATGTACATACTGATCGATCAATCTCTCCGCAAAACCGTGTCGTAGTAGAGGCGCGTACGTAGCATGTCACGCAGTCCCGTCTATATATATCATGTACATGTACATACAACAACGCTACAAGAAATTAAATACGGCTACATACGTATATAAGGGCGGGGTCTCGAAAGTGTACTCGTGCATACATATGGCTATGGCTCGTGTACATGGAGAGGCAACGGACGGCAGTGATGTTGTCCTATTCATTGGCAGATAACCGGCTGGGTCGGAATGGAGGAAACAACATCGTCTTCACCGAGAGCCAAGTGATTGGGTCGGAACACGTCATGTTCATCGGGAGTGAAGCCACTGGGTCAGAACACGTCCTGTTCATCGGGAGCAAATCGGCTTGGATGGAACAGTCAAAACAAGGTCTGGCGTATCGGAGAACAGAGGAAACGGGCCTTCTGTTCGACCGCATACGGTCGAAACGGGTCCTATTCATTGGGAAGGGTCTGGCGTACCGCAAAACAGTGGAAACGGACTTCTGTCATCAAAATAGGGCCCCGTTGATCGGGAGGGGTGTGGCGTATTGCAAAACAGAGGAAACGGACTGCTCTTCGACCGCCTACGGTTGAAACGGGGTCCTTTTCATCGGGAGGGGTGTGATGTACCGCAAAACGGGACTCCACGGGCTACTATTCATCCACCATCAACTTCTTTTAGCCTCTACCTGCTACTGTTCATCCACCATCTCCAGCCTCAACCAGACACTGTTCGTCCAAGGGCTACTGTTCTTCCAGCCTCCACCGCCTTTAGTTCAACCAGCCTCCATGAGGTCCTATTCATCCACCCCCAACCGGCTGGGGTGTGCGGCGGCCTCCTTGGGTTCATGTTCATCCAGCAACAACCACGTACTATATACCACGGGGTCCTGTTCATCTAGCGGAAACCGCCTACACACGGCCGGGGTCCTGTTCATCCAAACCCCATCGGGAACTGTTCATCCATAGCCAACCCAACCGGGTCAACTCACACCATGTCTCGACTCGTTCTACAAATCGTGCGCACGGGTGCAACGGGCACTCTTCATCCAGAGGCAACCCAACCGGCTACTAGGTACGTCTCGCACGGGGGTTCGATCTGCTTCAGCAAGCATGCAGCAACAGCGATCGATCGGGTTGAGTAAGCAGCGAAGGAGTCTCGGTCGGTTTTAGTTAGGAGCGAAGGGATCGATCAATCGGCTTTAGTACGTAGCAGCAGGAGATCGCTCGGGTTCGGTTATAGCGACACGGGTTGCACCACGCGCGTGTACGAGAGAAATGTGCAAACCACAATACATCGCTCGGCCTTGACCACCCATCGTAACCGGGAACTCCCTGATATTTTCCTCGCCCTCACTTCTACCACGATTTTCTCTGTCATGGACGGCCCAAAGAATGTCATGCAGGTGCGTCTCTGACCCTCCCATGACGAAAAGCCCATTTTCTGTCATGATTTTTTGTCATAGAAGCAGGAGCCCACCACATCTACGATGATACCGGGTTTTGTCATAATTATCATCATAGAAGGGTCATAAGCATGACAGAAAAAAAATTCCATTCGTGCCAAAATGTCACAGATGTGTCTTTTTTTGTAGTGCTCACAGCAACGCAAGTCATCGATCGATGCGGTGTTGAGCCCCCAAGAGACTAAGTGGATGTTATTAGGCACGTGCCAGCCACTTCCGAACAAAATGACCTCCAAATGACACTCGTCCAGGGACGTGTCATGCAGGCAGGCATGAAGGTGGCCGAGCGGCCCAGCAAGGCTTGCCGGGCTACACTATGATGTGACATTTAGCGGTGCATTTAATGCACCTTATCCTGTCTGAAGAGTTAGTAGTACACAAGATTTGCCATTGTGGTGACCCCTTGATCTATAAAAGGAGGGCCATGGAAACCTTAGAAATGATTCAGACCCTTGTACTCTCATACGCTCGTAGCTGCTCTCACCCCGAGGCAACCCTGCCAAGCTAGAGCACTTCATCTCCGCCATGTTTCCCTCGTCAATCCACCAAAGCAGGATTAGGGTTTTATGCCTAGCGGCGGCCCGAACCTAGGTAAAACTTCCCGTGTGATCGTTGTCATGCTGCTCTGCACCCTCCGCTCTTTGTGCAATGTGCTCTTCCCCCCCGCCGAACCACAAAGGGGCTGATGGCCCCATAGGTGGTCGTGTTTTCCCATGACATCTTTGGTGCGCCAGGTAGGGGGAAGCGCTTGCGCGAACCCGAGAGTGTACGCAACGCATCATCTTCATCATTGTTTTCTTCATCACCGGCTTCATCATCCATGACGCCCAAGAAAAGGCGGGGAATGGTGGGAATAGAGAGGGGGAGCGATATCGCCCCCTGCTTACCCTATCCAATACCCATCGCCTCCCTCCACCGTGGCTGCGGCTGGAACCAGGAATGATGGCGGCATGACAACCCTAAACGGTTTAGGCAGCATGGTCACCATCCGAGCCCCGTTCGGAAAAAGGAGCAAGGTGTAAGGGTATAAGGTTTCTCTCTCCGCCACTCTCACTTATCGATAATCGAGCTACTCTGGGTTTTAGCATCATCAATGTTGATGAGCCCACGTGATACTTGGTTCAGCACTTAACCTGCTTAGGGAATCCTGAGTGGAGTGCCGGTGCGAATCTGTTGATCGACGTCCCGGCAAGTACGCTCCGGCAAGGCGTCCGTGTTGGCGTGACTTTTATGCCGGCCGCCGTCAGATTGTTTAAAAAGTGTGAAGAGGAGGAAAGAGAAACCGGTCGTGCCACGTCCTGCCGCCCACAAGATACATATGATCCTTTCCGATACCTGCCGGGAGTCGAAGGGCAACACGTGCGGCTCCATA
Source organism: Triticum dicoccoides (assembly GCF_002162155.2). Taxonomy (NCBI): domain Eukaryota; kingdom Viridiplantae; phylum Streptophyta; class Magnoliopsida; order Poales; family Poaceae; genus Triticum; species Triticum dicoccoides. Next base: position 306,858,835 of record NC_041393.1, on the reverse strand, counting down.
GCATGTGAACGCGACAAGCGGCCACGGCTGAAAGGAGTGCAAGGAAGCAATGATAAGAGTTAAGTCCACACAATCGGTTCTCCGTTATAGACCTAGAATTTGCATTTGCTTATCCCTTGGATACCAAGTTGTTCGTATGAGGAAATTTTTGTCTGCGCCCTCACTCTGTTTCGAGCCTTCTCGCAGAATGGGTGGCAACATCAAAACTACCAAGGAAAAACCTGCCGGGACATACCCTCGCCAAGATAACTGCTAAGGGCCCGACCCTTACGAAAATCGCGGCAGTATGATACCGGCAGGCAACCAAAATACGCACAGAGACTAATCGTACGAACACCAATGGGTGAACTCAAAAGGGATAAACATGCAATGAAGATTAAGTAAAAGCATCAGTTCCACACAAGCATAAGTAGTATGATGTCTAAACACATGACGTGCATCATGTTTTGTTACAGGACAGCACAGTGGCGAGGGTAATTCAAGGCCAGGCCTGGCGACCTCGCGAAGTAGCAGGGATGGCAAGGACCTTGTCGGCATAAGGGGTGGCCTTCTCCTCGGCAGGAGAAACATCGGCGCCCTCCAACAGCTTCCTGAAGCTGTCGGCAAGGTTGAGACCCGGATGGCGATAGGCGATGTTGCTCGGGACCATGAGGAGGGCACTGCGGGCAAGCTTCCGGGATTCGCTCGTGAAGAGACCGGCCCTTCCCTTTTCATGTGCCTTCAGCTTTTCGACCAGCTCGTTGAAGAAGAGCCCTAGCTTGACGCTGGGGACCTCATGTCTGTTGGCCGAGAAGACTGGCCCTTCCATGCCCATCGCTGCTATTTGGACAGTGGGACGCTCGGCGATGTCGACCAAGCTCTTGATCCAAAGGTCGACCTGCTCAGAGTGGTTCACCAGCTTGTCCTCTGCCTCCTTCCGAAGAAGCCTTGAGGTGTCCAGATCCTTTGTCAGCTGCTTCTCATGAGCCCCGCTGGATTCTATCAAGGTCTCCAAGGTGCCAACCCTGGCCTTCATGTCTTCAATGGTGCCGTTGGTAGTCTCAAGGTCTTGGCTCTTGGAGCAGAGCTGCGATTGCGCCTCTTTCAGAAGGATCTCTGCTTTCCGCACCACCTACATGAGGGTCATGATGTCTTTCGCACTACCGGCAAGCTCCTCTATAAGTCTAGCCACCTGCTGGTCGAGATCAACCTTGGCGGTAGATGCAGCGGCAAGGTCATCGGCAAGCTCCGTCAGTTGGGCAGTAGAATCGGCCGAGAGAGCATCCAGGGCCCCCTTGTGCTTGTCCTCCTGCTCCTTGGTGCGTTGTTGTATGAAGGCCTCCAGATTATCGTCCTTGGCACGGAGGGTGGCTTCGAGCTTCTCCTCCTGAAAAGAGATGTTCTGCTCCTTGGCGTCCAGAAGCGCCTTGCGCTCCGCCAGGCGAGTCTCTCGAGCAATAACATTCTCCCTAGCGATCGAGATAGTCTCATGCTGCCTCATGAGGACCTCGAACTTCTTGTCGTGCCACTCGCGCAGCTCGTTACCTGTGTCCCTCAGCTTCTAGTCCACCTTGTTGGCGGACTTGCGCTGCTCCTTAAGCACCTGCCATTTCTGGCTGTGCTGATCATGCATCTCTCTAATATGTGCCGCCATGGACTCCAGGAAAGACAAGTCCATAGCGACTATGGCGGAGTCATCTGCCACTTTGACCCCCTGGTACAAGGACACTAGGATGCGTTGCAGCTCTCCATCAAGTTCCGCGCTCGTCGCCGCTAACAAACCGGGAGCTCCAAGCCCAGGCTGCGCAAGCACCACGCCAATTGACTCGAAGCTGGTGGCAGGGCCCCTGTCGAGGTGCCAAATGAGGGAATGGGGTCCATAGTTTGAAGGGGGGTTTTCTCTTCAAGTAGTACCATCGACCCTGATGTGCTATCGGGGTTTTTCTCTGATTCTTTCCAATTCTCTTGGATACCCTCGACGGCGTGTTCCTGCCCTTCCGCGACAGCAATCTTTGTGGCTTCCTCCGTGGCATCCTTCCCTATGCTGGCCACCTCTCCACCAGTTCAAGATCTTCAATCAGAGGTGCTGCAGGCAGAGTCGACAATCAATGATAAGGGTGAAGAATTATTAGCAAGCCATGAGCATGGAGCGAGATGGTAAGAGCAGCAGAACACAAAAGAGTAAATGGATTACCCGGAGATGCCTGCCATGGAGGAGCTTCAGTTTCCCTAGCAACGTCAGTTGCTGGGCAGGGATCACCATCTCCTCCCTCGGCCAGCCTGAGCCGCTTTGTAGGGTGGATGAGGGTCTCGCCTTCTTCGTCCTCCTCCCTGGCAAAGGCAGCAAGCAAAGATCAGTCAACGAGCAAGATAACATGTGGAAATTGTAGCAAAGAAAGGGGAGCGTTCTCTCTTACTCTTCATCAATGAGCATGGAACTTAGCTCAAACTCTATGGGCGGTGAGGGCGCCCTGCTTCCCTTCTGCGGTGGAGGAACGAAGCTTGACAGCAACTTCAAGCCTTGCTAAGGCGCAGGGGACTCCTACGAGGACGAGCTATGTGAGGAGCTCGAGCCGGACTAGGAGCTGGAGTCTGAATCCCGTGGCTTCCAATTGCTTGGCGGGAGGGGTCCTAGCCCCGGAAAGGCAAGAGGATAGCCAGCACATCGCATCCGGCTTGCTTCCCTTGGAGGTAGTCTTCTTCACCTTCTTGGCGGCAGGTGCAGGATCGGGAACCACTACTCCCCGGCTTGCCACCCGCCTGCAAGGGCGCTGGTCCAAGACTCTATCGGGGGCTTGAGGGCCTGCCGCGAGCCACTCCTTCTCGGGCTGCTCCACCTCCTCAGCCCCCTCTTCCTCCTGGGCCTCTGCTGCCATGGCATATAAAGCCTTAATCCCGGCAGGCTCGTCCCCATCGGGCTCGCCCCGGCCTTTCACCATAGTGGATGAGAACCGCTAAGGGAAAGGAAGGAGTGAAATGTGTGAAGGAGTACCCTGTCCCGCGTCCTTTTTTATAGGCGAGCGGGGCAGGGGGCTAGCTCCTTTCCATGGAGGTAGCCGCCCCGCTCCTCCAGTCCGTCTCCTCCTCGCCATCAACGGCCCGTGAAATAAAGGCCGACCCCCTAAGCCAATCTGTGGCGTATGGGTTTCTGCCATGGTGCGCGTTCCCGTGCCCTTCACATCCGCCACCAACCCGACGCAATGCATGAAGTACAAGTGGCAGAAACGCCGGAAGCAGGGAAGATAGTGGGATGACAGTTACCGCCCCGTGAGCATGAGATGTGGGTAACCCATGGACTGTGGCTCATTATCTCCCCACAACGTCTCGCATGACACATGGGAAAGCCAGAAACTGACTCAATCTCAGATTAATGAAGAAGCAAAGAAGACCTCAAAGAACATACTACCGCAGCCTCCTCGCCTGTGTACTTGACAGGGCCTACCCCGACGACATTCAGCAGCGCGTTCAGGCCAGGCCCAGGGGCTCCTATCGGTGCAACAAACACCAGGTGTGTTTCCCGGACTATACACAGGCTCAAGAGCAAGCTTACAACATCCAAAACCAGACCAAGCAGAAGTGATAACTCTTTGAGAAAATGAAGAGTATATCAAGAAGACCAAGTCAAACTAAAGGAGCAAGATACCACTAAGGAAAAACCTCCCTTGCCGGGCAGGTGAGCCTGGCTATCGAGGTTACCCTGAAGACAAGTCTCAAAACTGCCACGCAAGCTTGCCGGGGATGCTGAGGGAGGACTACCCC
>NC_041393.1:306838060-306854737 GCF_002162155.2 Triticum dicoccoides | reverse complement strand
ACGCAAGTCATCGATCAGTGCGGTGTCGAGCCCCCAAGCGACTAAGTGATTGTTATTTGGCACGTGTCAGCCACTTTTGAAGGAAATCACCTCCAAATGACACCCGTCTAGGGACGTGTCATGCAGGCAGGCGAGAAGGTGGCCGAACGGCCCAGCAAGGCTTGCCGGGCTGCGCTACGATGTGACATTAAGCGGCGCATTTAATGCACCTTGTCCTGTCTGCAGAGTTAGATATGATAGCACCGTTCTCTATCTAATCAGTATGCAATGACTAATTTGCCATTGTGGTGACCCCTTGATCTATAAAAGAAGGGTCGTAGCAACCTTAGAAAGGATTCGGACCCTTGTACTCTCGTAAGCGCGTGGCTGCTCTCGCCCCGAGGCAACACTGTCGGGCTAGAGTGTTGCATCTCCACCATGTTCCACTCATCAATCCACCAAATCAGGAGTAGGGTTTTATGCCTCGCAGTGGCCCGAACCTAGGTAAAACTGCCTATGTGATCGCTATCATGCTACTCTGTACCCTTTGCTCTTTGTGCAATGTGCTCTCCCCCCCTGCCAAACCTGAAAGTGCGTTATATCGACTAGAGGGGGGATGTATAGGCGATTTTTATAAATTCTTCACTAAGGAATTAGCTGGTGAGGAAATTCCTTAACGAAAAACTACTTGCAGCGAAATAAGTACTCAGAAGTAAACATAACAAAACACAAGCATAGTCATCGTGATGAAATGAAGACAAGCACAGATTACACAAAGCGTAAACACAGGATAGCACAGGATGAAGACGGACAGACTGAAGAAATTGAACTGAGGAAATTGAGAAAGTCTTCAGTCAAAGTCTTCAAACAGATATGAACAGGCACACAACAACAGAAATGAGGAAATGAAAGAGTTGAGGAAATAGAACTAGTAAGCTTGGTGAAGACAACGAGTTGGTAGACCAGTTCCAACTGTTGTCTCACTTGTACGTCTGGTTGGAGCGGCTAGGTATTTAAACCTGAGGACGCACAGTCCCAGACACACAGTCCTCACCGTATTCTCCTTGAGCTAAGGTCACACAGACCTCACCCAATCACTCGTGGTAAGTCTTCAGGTGACTTCCAAACCTTCACAGACTAGGTCACTTGGCGATCCACAATTCCTCTTGGATGCTCTAGACCATGACGCCTAACTATCTGGAAGAAGCACAGTCTTCAAAGGTAACAAGCATCGGATCCATGCAGGATCAATCTCTTCAGTGATGCTATATCACTTTGGGTTGTAGGTGTGTTGGGTTTGGGTTTTCCTCACTTGATGATTTTCGCTCAAAGTCCTCGGAGGATGGGATGCTCTTAAATGACAAGTGTCAGTTTCTCTCGGAGCAACCAACCAGGTAGTGGTTGTAGGGGGGCGACTATTTATAGCCTAGGGAGTAGCCCGACATGATCAGACATAAATGCCCTTCAATGATATGACCGTTAGGTGGGTACATATTTTGGGACAGGTGGCGCATAGCACAACAATGGTCGGAATTTTGACTCTGAAATTCCTCAGGGCTATCATGTTCCTCACTATGTAGGCAATCCGCACTGGCGAATTCCTAACTCCTCAGTCAGAACAAATTCCTCAGAGACCAGAAGAACTTCGTCTCTGTCACTGCAGAATATGAGTGAACTGTTTGAGATTTCCAATGGCTTCACTCGAAGGGATTGGTAGGTGTAGGATTTTGAGTTGAGAATCACATGGAAAATTTTCCTTAGTATTTCCTCGACCCCCTTTAACAGTACGGTGTTTCCTATGACTCAAGAAAGAGAAAATGAAACTAAGAAAACAAAAGTCTTCACGCTTCATGTTCCTCGAATGATTGCCAAGTCTTCAAGGTCACACCAATTTCTTCACTTTCAAAGTCTTCAGAAAGTCTTTAGAAATCCAAAGTCTTCATTTGAAGAACTTCATTTTTAGGGGTCGACTTTCTCTGTAAATATCAAACTCCTCATAGACTTATAGACCTGTGTACACTCACAAACGCATCACTCCCTTAACCTATAAGTCTTCAATACACCAAAATCACTAAGGGGCACTAGATGCACTTACAATCTCCCCCTTTTTGGTGATTGATGACAATATAGGTTACGTTTTCAACGGGGATAAACATATGAAGTGTAAATACTGATATTGAGGAATTTGATTGCAAGATATAGAAGAACTCCCCCTGAAGATGTGCGTAGTGAGGAATATGCTTTTGAAGCAATGCACACTTGAAGAGTATAATCATGGAGATCTCCCCCTATATCTTGTAATTCGTACACGCATTTGACATATAGTATGAAGAATTTGAAATGCATGATGAAATATGGTGACTGATGTAATTCAGCATGTGTGCATTAACATTAATGAGGAATAAGCATGCAGAAGAACTCAACAAAAGTATCAGGCCACCATAGAGTTTAAGATTACAACTCGATGCAGCAAAGTCATCAAAAGAACGAGAGTTGTAACTTAGCAAAAAAACGCCCATATAAGATAGACCCGCTTGAAGACTAACTCAAATTTCTCCCCCTTGGTCATCGAATGACCAAAAGGGTTGAAAATGAGGACTAACGCCCCTGAAGAATATCATGATGATGGAGGAGCGCCAGCGTTGTTGGGGTCTTGAGTCGTTGTAGGGCCTGCCGTAGTGTCGTCCAAGTCTTCATACTCGTCCATGTCGCGTGATGAAGAATATGAACTGGCGACCAAGGAAGGAACCTTGACCTTCTTGTATTTCTTCGGTGGAGGAGTAGACTAGTCAAAATCTTACTTGAAACCCATTTGCTTCAGATCTTCTTCACCATAGAGATGTGACAGAATAGCCCAGGTGCGATCGAAGACTTCATGGAGGTAGTAATGGTTTTTCTTCACTGCATTATGTGTAGCAGTCATGTTGTGAAGAATAGAGCCAAACTAATGCTTAACCCATTTGTGGTTTCGATCCACCTTCTGGTGAAGACTAAGAAGCAGCTCACGATCAGTCATCACACGAGGAGCAGTGGCTTGAGGATTTTGCTTGGATGCATTGGTAGCAGAATCATGAGTGGCAGAGTGATCATTGTTGGAATAAGATGCAGCTTTGCGGAACTGACCATCCAATGGACAAATACCTTCATCGATAACAGCTGGTGCCTTGCCCTCCTCATCGGCTGAGGAATATGTCCGCTTGAGGACTTCAATCGGTGGAAAGTAGCTGAGTTGATTCTGAAAGTCAGCTTTGTAATTGAGTGAAGACCTTGTTCTGAGGAATCTCATGATCCAAGGAGCATAAGGCTTCAGCTCGAACGGAGAAAGTGCAACATTTGCCAGAGTCCTCATGAAGAAATCATGATAATTGACAAGGATGCCATGCATAATGTTGAATAGCATATTCTTCATGATGCCAACAATTTCCTCATCAGATGAGTCGTGGCCTTTGATAGGACTCATAGTCTTCGTCAGAATGCGATAGACGGTTCTTGGCATATACAACAATTCCTTCACGAGGAATTTGGTCCTTGGGGCTTGACCAGGCTTCAGAGGCTTCATTAGCACTTGCATGTAATGAGCAGTGAGTTCAGGTTCTTGGTACAGACAACGAGCACCTTCAGGTGGAGGTATGATTGGCAGGGCATGAAGCAATTCAGAGGCCGGTGCCTTATAATGAGTGTTTTCGGTCATCCAGTCCAACACCCAAGTGTTGATATCATCAGCATCACATGTGATGTGCAGTCTTGCGTAGAACTGAAGAATGAGCTCTTCATTCCAATCAACTATGTCAGAGCAAAAGTTGAGCAGTCCTGCATCATGAAGCATACTAAGGACTTGAGAGAAGCAAGGCATGGATTCCATGTCCACGTGAGGAATATGCTCGTGGTCGAAGACTTTGTCCTTGTTGAAAAACAGTGAAGAATAGAAATTGGCCTGGCTGGCAGTCCAGAAGTGCTTCCTTCTAAGACGAGCATTGTCATAAGGGTTGAATTTAGTGAAGAAAACATGCTCACCAAAGAAGTCATCAGCCTTGAATTTCTGCTTCTTTGAGAAGGGATCCTTTGGCTTGGGATGAGGAGTATCAGTCAATTGCATCACCACCTCAGGAATCACAATCTCAGGATCCACGGGCTGAGGAATTGGAGGTTCTTCTTCAGCAGCAGCCTGGGTCTTCAATTCTTCATTTACAGTTTCATCAGCACTAGTGGCTGGAATTTCTTCATGGACAGGTGAGGTTGCATGAGGTTCTTTAGATCCCATTTGTACTTCAGTAGCAGCAGGGGACTGAGGAATTGCTTGAAGTGGAGTGAACATCGGAGAGTTGGGGTGCTGACTTTCCCAAAAGTCATCATGTACTACAGGTGTGGTACAACCAATGTCCACATCCTCATCTTCCATTTCTTCAACACCGGCCTCTTCAGCAGTGAATTGAGGCATAGGCGAGGAGACAACTGGTGTTTAAGGGATTGCATCCACTTCAATTTCTTCATCCAACTGCTCTGATGAAGCAGCAGAAGGATTCTCTTCATCGGATTTGCTTGGAATCACATAATCTTCACCACAAGGAACAAGGTCCTTTGATGGCATGAATGAGACAGGAACGACATCAATTGGGTTGTCAATTGAGCTTGTCAAAGGCTTCATCTTCTTCGAAGGTGAAGAATCTGATGAAGTTGATGCCTTCCTTTTCTTCACAGTTGCACACTCTACAGCCTTGGTCTTCTTCGCATCTGATGCAGATGGAAGGATCGGAGTTGGTGTAGGCGCAGTAGGAGCAGAGAAATTTGGTTCAGTTTCTTTAGGCGCAGCTAATGCAGTTGCCCTGACTTCTTCATTTTCTTCAGGCGCACCACTAGTGGATGCCCTGGCAATTTCTTCAGCGGCTAGAATGCAGTCATCAGCCCTGGTACTTTCATTTTCTTCAGCATCCTGATTGTCATCAGCGGTGTTGGCATGTTCTTCAGTAGGCTGAGCAGATGCTTCAGCCGGAGTGACTTCAATATGCACAGGATCAGCAGCACTTGAAGTGAATGTCTTTGTCAGCTTGACGAACCGGACCTTGGCGCCCTTCCAGTCAGCATAGTAGCGATTGAATTCATCACTCAGTTGCTTGATCTCAGCTTGCAAGGCCATGAGTTGATCAGGGGTAAGAGTGAGGACATTGTCCTTTAGGTAGCGCTGCTTCTTGTACTGCACTTTCTTCAGTCTTCTTCCTTCTTCAAATTTCCACTTCTCTTCTTCAATGAAGGTAGTCAAAACATGACTTTGACCAGGAGTGAGGTTCATCTCCGGCAAGGGTGTATTTGGGTCCTTGTGCTATAGATCAATGAAATCGAGGATCAACTTCGGATCCAGTAACATTGGCACATTGCTGCCTTTGGCTCTAGCGGCCCTGGCCTGCCTGTCTCTGATGATTTCGGCAAGTTCTTCATCATCAACCTCATCATTAGAAGGCACTTGAAAGGCAACCTGCTTCTTCTGAGGACTTGGTCGAAGGCCTCGTCCAGCAGTGGCATTTTTCTTCAGCAGAGAGGGGCCAGTTGAGGAATTTGGTGCAGCTGAGGAACTCGCAGAAGCTCATGAGGCAATTGAGATGCCTGTAGTCCTTTGGCACGTGGCGAGATGCACAGGTGCAGAGGATTTAGTGGGAGCAGATGAGGACTTTGTCGGAGGAGCTGAGGACTTTGAAGGAGGAGCAGATTGAGGAATTTGCCGTGAGGGCTTTGAAGAATCTAGCCGTGAAGGCATTGCTGAGGAACTTGGCCGTGAGGGCATTGAGGGTGAAGCACTTGGCTTGTGAGCAGGCTTCTTAGCCATGGCTTTCTTCCGCTTGCTAGCAGAGGCCTCAGTAGTGGTAGCGGTAGCAGCAGAGTCTTCATTAAATTTCCTGACTGCTTCCTTTGCTTGTTTGGCCAGTTTGGCCTGGCGCTTTGCCCATTCATTAGGATAATCCTCACCGTGCTTGAGGCTGGTGGGATCAGCCAATTGGCCAGGTGCCAATGGAGGTCTTGGGCATGGAGGGTTGAGTGCGAATTTCTTCATATACTGTGACATATCTGTAGTCCCTCCATTCCCGTGCCCATTGTCGGTGTCAAAACCGACGGATCTCGGTGTAGGGGGTCCCGATCTCTGCATCTAAGGCTAATGGTAACAGGAGGCAAGGGACACAATGTTTTACCCAGGTTCGGGCCCTCTCAATGGAGGTAAAACCCTACTTCCTGCTTGATTGATCTTGATGATATGAGTATTACAAGAGTTGATCTACCACGAGATCGTAGAGGCTAAACCCTAAGAGCTAGCCTATGATCATTATGATTGTTATGATCGTCCCTATACGGACCAAACCCACCGGTTTATATTGACACCGGAGGGGGCTAGGGTTTACACAGAGTCGGTTTACAAAGAAGGAAATCTAATATCCGGATCGCCAAGCTTGTCTTCCACGCAAAGGAGAGTCCCATCCGGACACGGGACGAAGTCTTGAGTCTTGTATCTTCACGGTCCATCAGTCCGGCCAAAGTATATAGTCCGGCTGTCCGGATACCCCCTAATCCAGGACTCCCTCAGTAGCCCCTGAACCAGGCTTCAACGACGACGAGTCCCGCGCAGTTTTGTCTTCGGCATTGCAAGGCGGGTTCCATCTCCGAATACTCCAAAGTAATTATCGAACACTTAAATCGTGTCCGGGTCCGCAAGATGATCTTCACATACCACCGTAGAGAGAATGATATTTCACAAATGTAACCTACTAACGACTATAGACGACGTGACATGACACTACGGTCGAGTCATTATTTGAACCATTTTCCCACAACCAGCCACAACACATATTGTGAGGCGGCTTCCTCGGCACGTCTTGTCGAAGCAGAGATCATGTCCCCTTATCACGGAATTCCCATCAATACGGGTATGGGTAACCCAACCGCACCATCAATCGCGGTGCTTGGGAAATAAGCGATCTTCAACGGGCAAGTGGGGAGGCGCACCGTCTTCGTCGCCTCTATAAAGGGATAAGGATTTCCCCATTTTTACCCACGCCTTCTTCCTCCTCTGCTTATCCATTCTCGCACCCTCGAGCTCTAGCACCCTAGTTCACACCTTCTTTGCACAGAAAAATATGTCCAGAGCAAGGGGCAAGTGGGTGGCCTCCATCATGAAGGAGGAGCATATCACGAAGCTCTGGGCGGCCAGATACTTGGCCGCAGATATTGCGCACCGGCTGCCGGACGCAGGGCAGATCATTCCTACTCCGGGACCCCACGAGAGAGTTGTGTTCCTTACCCACTTCATCCGTGGACTGGGATTTCCACTTCATCCCTTCGTCCGCGGGCTTATGTTTTACTATGGGCTAGACTTCCATGATCTAGCCCCAAACTTCGTCCTCAACATCTCGGTGTTCATCGTCGTGTGCGAGGCCTTACTCCACATCAAGCCTCACTTAGGCTTGTGGCTACGAATCTTCTGTGTGAAGCCGAAGATCGTGAGCGGCCAGCAAGTGGAGTGCGGAGGCGCCATGGTGGGCAAGATGCCCAACGTCACCTGGCTTGACGGCTCCTTAGCAAAGACCATGAAAGGGTGGCAATCAGGGTGGTTCTACATCACCAAGCCACGTGACGCCAACTGGGCGGCGGTCCCTGAATTCCGATCCGGAATTCCCATGCGGCTCACCTCCTGGGAAAAGAAGGGCCTAGCCTGGGCGAGCCTGCGGAGCTGACCGGACTTCAGAACTGCATCAAGAATATGATTGACAAAAAAATCAAGCTTGTCAACATAGTCCAGTCCATGCTCGTCCACCGAATTCTTCCGTGCCAAAGACGGGCTTTTAATCTGTGGGAGTTCGTCTCGGCCGAACACCAGACACTTCAAGAGCTCTACGGCACGACACTCAAGGACGCATGGAAGGTGCTATTCAAGGCCTCCAAAATACCTCCTCCCACATCCGAGGACTGCGGACTCCACGCCTCCCCCTCCCCCCTCCCGTCCGGTGAGTTTTCTAACCATCACCAGATGTAGTTTTCCTAGCATACTCATGGGAGGATTTTAAGTCATCGTGTGTACTTAATCAGGAGTACGTGGAGACGGCGGAGCGGATCAACCGTCCGGCTCCACTGCCAGAAGGTCCGGCGACTGCTCTCCTGACGAAGATGCTAGTCCTGGTGCCCTACAAGGCACCAGAAAAGAAAGCCGAAAAGAAGGCACCGGGGACCAGGAAGGGTCTCTGGCATAAGGTCGTACCGGACACCTTGTCCAAAGACGACGAGGCACACTCCTCACACGAAGGGGAGGAGGAGAAGGAATGGGCCGCCCCATCCGGGGAGGCCGAAGGGCCTAAGAGGGCGGCCCTAGGGACCAGGAAAGGTCCCCGACGCAAGGCCGTCATAGGCTCGTCGTCCGAGGATGACGAGGCAGATTCCTCCCGCGGAGGCAGGGGGGTCACGAAGAAATTCCACCTCCCCGCACTGGGGAGGAGAAGAAAAGGAAAGTCGCTCTGGAGGGGGAGGCTAGGACGCCCAAGAAAGGAAAGGCGTCCCTTCCGGATTACTCCACCACGGTCGCCTATAGCGAGGAGGAGTGGCTGCCTAGGGGGAAGCCCCTAGTAAGATCGTAAGTATACGCACTTCCATTGTACTTTAGTGCGACTTCGCTTCATAGTCTGTTATAACACCGAACACGCATATGTAGTCCGGCCAGGGGCCATCCCGAGGTATCCTCTTCGGATGGGTCTTTGAGCGATTCGGCGATGAATTCGCTCCCAACGGCCACTTCCCCTCGGCCTGCGGATGACACGGAGGTGTTGTCCCAAAGGCTCCCTGAGCAAGGGGAGGCGACTCTGGAGATGCCCCAAGGCGAAATTCCAGACGCCGGGCACACGGGGCGCAAGATCCCCGCAGATTGTGCCAACGGGAGCCGTAGCAAGTCGGGCTCCCAGCCGGACACTATACTGGAACCTCCAAAGGTTCCGGATTCGGGCCGGCAGCCCCTCGCTAAGGAGGGCGGGCCGTCCGTGCTGATGACTTCCGTTACGCTAGAGGCGTCGGATAGTCTGCTGGAAGCGCTTCACAGCGCTTCCATGGATGAAGAGCACCGTACTCTTATGGGTGCGGTGATTCAGAAGGTTCGGTCTGCCAAAAGCGGATTGACCGAAGCCTACACCAGCCTCCTGACAAACTTTGAGGTAAGTAATCAAAAGTGTGTGAAATTATCACCCGATAGACAGTAGCCCCTGACACTCTGTTTGGTGTTCGAAAAGAAAAGCCAAACGAAGGGTCAATTTTAACCCGCAGGAGTCTAATATTAGGTGTCTATGTGAATAAGCAGGCGGTGTTGCTTGCCGCTGCTGCCCGCACGGCGGAGGTCTCCGGACTCAGGCGGGACCTAGAGCAGACCCAGGGAGAGCTCAGCCTCAGGAAGAGGCAGCTCGAAGAGAACAAAGGTGAGTGATACCCCATTCACATATCACAAAGAATAAAAATTGGTGACGCTAAAAAAACATTATGATTTTGCAATAGGGGCCACGACAGAAGTGGCATCCCTGAAGAAGGTGCTATCTGAGGCCGAAAACAAGGCGGCCATGGAGCGCATTGAGTGTGAAAAGCAAAATGATAGGGTGGGCGAGGTACAGCAAGAACTCCAGGAGCTCGGCAAGAAGTTCGAGTCCTTGGAGCGTGACTTCAAGACGAAGGAGTCTGAACTTGCGAAGGCCCATTTGAGTATGAAAGACGCAAGGCCGAAGCCGAAAAGGCCCAGCAGGAAATCCAGGCAGCCAAGAAGATAGCGGCGGGTAAGACATTCTTTATGCAAAGCAAGCATGTGGAGGAGGTGTTTCTTTTACTTACCCGAATTCGGAGCTCCCTAGGGGCATTCGTAGATCTACCACGCAGCATATGGGATGTCGCGGAGTTCTACCGTGTCGAAGAGGCGAGCTCAACGGAGAAGCTGTTCTGGTCCCAGTATGCTGGATCCGAACACCCGATGCCTCTGAGTGACCAATTAAAGCAACTGGCTGAACTCCACAGGGCGGCCGAAGTGGCTATGAAGGATTTCATAGTCCGGATGTGGCCTGGTGAGCCCCTACCCGCCAGTTACTTCGGCCTGATAAAGCGGATGGTAAATGCCTGTCCGCGGCTGGAAGTGATCAAGCGATCCGTTTGCATTGAGGGTGCCCGCCGAGCCTTTGCCCTTGCGAAGGTGCTTTGGGGCAAGCAGGACGCGGAGAAGCTGGTGAAGGATGGACCGTCGGAGGGCAAGGCGCATCGCTATCCCGAGAAATATTATGATGGTGTTATGAAAGGCGCTCGCCTCGTGGCCGATGAATGTACAAAGGACACAATCTTTGAGTGAATGTACTCTTGTCGTTTTTTTAATATAAAGACGAAGTTATTTGCGCTATGTAGCGCTTTGTTGATTTAAAATATTACCTTCTGTGCGGCTGTTTATAAAATTCTGAAAGTAGGCCAGTCGTCGGCTTCCGCCCCCATGTAACTAGTACTGGGGTGTTCGTGGAAAACCCAGACACTCTTTATCCAAATATTTGGTCCCTGAAGGAGGTGTTTGGCACAGCGAACAAGGCAATCGGACTATGCGGCTTTATAACTTTCACTTAGCCATAGAAGTCTATAATTTTAAATTTCGGCGAAGCCCCTAGAATTCGGAAAGCCGAATTTGCGCTATATACGCCTAAATCCGACGAGGCCGATTCCTCGCCTAAAGCAGAAAAATCTTTAAGGATTTTAAGACCTCTCGAACAGCGACCAGCTCTCGCCGCATCATGCCGGTCAGTTTTCGGCTTTCTCTACTGAGGTGCTCGTTCGGAAGAACCGGGACACAGTCGATGTAGTTCTCCCTGCGCTACCTTAGCCGATATAACGGAATGTAAGGTACCAAAACAAGGGAGCCGAGCTAACCCAACTATTGACCCAAGACATGATTCGGAGCTGATGCATACAATGCTATAAGTTCGGGTGTCGCACTATCGAAAGTGTTCGGACTTACCTTGCCATATTAAGGGGCGCCGTAAGAAGCCCCTGGCAAACTGAACGTACCAAGGTGTACGGATGCAATAGTAAATAAACATTTATATGAAAAATGTGTAGATAGGAATAATAAGCTGACGCTATATATAATATCCCACGGATGGATAATACGTCTAAGCGTATGTTTACAATGAATGTGTTAAGCAGAGGTGAATAGGACTATTTGACATGTCCTATCCAAGGGCGGGCCGCATGTAGGTATATTAAACAGGTATAGCGATCGTGAATAGATTCCACCTGGGTATTTCCTTTCTGCGCAACGCCTTTTGCCTCCTTTGATTTCTCTCCTGTAAAAGTCCAATAATCCGGCTCTTCTGAAGAGGCTGCCGAAAGCAGGGTCCTGAAAGATAAAGGGGGTTATTAAAGTATGTTGCGGCTGAACCGCACTGGTGACTGTGTCACTATTGCGCCTCCGCCTATGCCCATGGTATTTTGAGTGTGTAGTTGTGTACGTGCAGCACGAATGCTGCCTTAATGGGGCTGGAGCAGAGGCTGGACTGCTAGTCGCGCTCTTGGCGTGCCTGGCGATCCTGTTGCGGGGTACTCTAGACTCGCTTGACGGTGTTCGGAGTTGTTGTCGCTGGATTTGTGGTTTGCCGGAGAAGGCTGCTTTGTACTTCTGCCGTGAGGGCTGCAGTATGCTCTTCTGTACGGAGAGAGCGGTCCATGTTTCCGTTGACTATTATGACCCCGCGAGGTCCTGGCATCTTGAGCTTAAGGTATGCATAGTGTGGTACCACATTGAATCGAGCAAATGCGGTTCGTCCAAGCAGTGCATGATAACCGCTATAGAAAGGGACGATATCGAAGATTAACTCCTCGCTTCGGAAGTTATCCAGAGATCCGAAGACCACTTCCAGTGTTATGGAGCCCGTGCAACGGGCCTCTACTCCTGCAATTACACATTTGAAGGTGGTTTTGGTGGGCTTGATCCTTGAGGGGTCGATGCCCATTTTGCACATTGTGTCCTGATAAAGCAGGGTCAGGCTGCTGCCGCCGTCCATAAGGACTTGTGTGAGGTGAAATCCGTCAATGATTGGGTCTAGGACCAATGCGGCTGAACCGCCGTGACGGATGCTGGTAGGGTGATCCCTACTATCAAAGGTGATCGGGCAGGCTGACCATGGGTTGAATTTTGGGGCGACTGGCTCCATCGCATAGATGTCCCTTAGTGCTCGCTTTCGTTCCCGTTTGGGAATGTGGGTGGCGTCGATCATGTTGACCATTTTCACCTGGGGAGGAAATTTCTTCTGTCCCCCCGTGTTCGGACGCCGGGGCTCTTCGTCATCGTCGCTGTGCAGCCCCTTGTCCTTGTTCTCGGCCTTTATCTTACCTGCTTGTTTGAACACCCAGCAGTCTCTATTAGTGTGGTTTGCTGGTTTATCTGGGGTGCTGTGAATTTGGCATGAGCGATCAAGTATGCGGTCCAGACTGGACGGTCCCTGATTGTTTCTTTTGAACGGCTTTTTCCGCTGACCGTATTTTGAGCCACTGAATCCGGCGTTGACTGTCGTGTCTTCAGTGTTGTCGCCATTGTTCCGACGCATATGTCTGTTGCACCGTAGCTTGTCGTTATTGTCACGGACATCTGAAGTGCCGGAGTTTATTGGTGTGGTGCTACTGCGAGCCAACCAGCTGTCCTTGCCTGCGCAAAAGTGTGTCATGAGTGTCGTGAGGGCCGCCATTGATTTTGGTTTTTCCTGGCCGAGGTGTCGGGCGAGCCACTTGTCGCGGATATTATGCTTAAAGGCCGCCAGGGCTTCGGCGTCCGGACAGTCGACAATTTGGTTCTTTTTAGTTAGGAACCGAGTCCAGAATTTTTTGGCTGACTCTCTGGGCTGTTGGGTAATGTGGCTCAAGTCATCAGCATCTGGTGGTCGCACGTATGTGCCCTGGAAGTTGTCGAGGAAAGCGTCCTCCAGGTTTTCCCAATTGCCAATGGAATTTGCCGGCAGGCTATTTAGCCAGTGTCGGGCTGGTCCTTTGAGCTTAAGGGGAAGATACTTTATGGCGTTAGATCGTCACCGCGAGCCATGTGAATGTGGAGAAGGAAATCTTCGATCCATACTGCGGGGTCTGTTGTGCCATCGTATGATTCAATGTTTACGGGTTTAAACCCTTCTAGGAATTCATGATCCATCACTTCATTGGTGAAGCAGAGGGGGCGTGTGGCGCCTCTATGCCAGGCTATGTGGCTACGCAGTTCGAATGAGTTTGGTTGGCTGTGTTCGGCCCGGCCGGACTTGTTGATAGTGTATCCGGCATGACGATCGTCGTCACGTGTTGGGGGGCGCCCCGTGATCCGTAGATCGATCTTGGCCGTCCTGCCTTGTTTTCCAGTATATCTTGCAGGTCCTGCCTATTACCCCGGGTCGTAGTGTATTGGCGTTGGGGGGCACCCCGTGATACGCCGTTTTATCCCAGCCACGAGGTGGCCGGTCAGCCGTGTGGCGCTCGAGTCCATATTCCTCGGCTGCCAGGACTTCCGTCCATCTTTCTCTGAGCAGGTCTTGATCAACTTGGAGCTGCTGCTGCATCTTTTTCAGGCTCCTCGCAGTGGCCATAAGCCGGCGCTTGAAGCGCTCCTGCTCTAGGGGGTCCTCAGGCACGCCGAACTCGTCGTCGCCGAGACTAGTCTCGTCTTCAGAGGAGGGGCATGTAGTTGTCCTCCTCCGGGTATCCGTCCGTCGCCTGTTCGTCTGGGCTGACCTGCCCGTCTTCCTGTTCGGCCTGCTCGAAGGCAGGCTAATCGGGGTTGTATTCATCTTCAGCACCATCCGGGTTGTTTCCGTCTCCTGTGCCGGTATTGCTGTGGCGGGGCTTGGAGCGGCGCTGACGTCGCCCATGCTTTGCTTTCTTCCTTGAGGGGTTATCCTCCCATTGCCTCATCGCCATTGGTTTCTTTCGGAGTGTCCACCATATATATATCATATGAGGAGGTGGTTGTCCACCGCCTCGTGGGTGGTGGTTCCTGTTCTTCTCCTACATCGTCGTCCACACCGTCGATGTCTTCAGAGTCGAAATCAAGCACGTCGGTCAAATCATCGACAGTGGCTATGAAGTGGGTGGTGGGTGGGCAACGAATTCCTTCGTCGCCCGCTTCCCACTCGAGCCGGACATAGTTCTGCCAAGAGTCTTCTACCAAAGAGAGAGACCTTAATGAGTTTATCATATCGCCAAAGGGTGAGTGCTGGAAGATATTCGTAGCGGTGAACTCCATTACCGGAGCCCAACCAGATTCAGCAGGCTCGGGGGTGCGTGGACTGGAGCCTACAGCCGGACATGAGTCTGGGAGTCCGGTGTCACCGGCTTCCTTGGGGTTGAAGCCGGTGCTCGGCTCTACCACCGATGAGTGTGCAGCCTCCGGGGCGGGGTCCATCCACCCATCCTCGGATGGTGCGATCTGCCCTGGATTTAGGTTCGGAGCTCCTGCAGGTGCGCTACCCCGAGTATTGTCAGACAGCAGGTCTAAGA
This sequence comes from Triticum dicoccoides, assembly GCF_002162155.2. Taxonomy (NCBI): domain Eukaryota; kingdom Viridiplantae; phylum Streptophyta; class Magnoliopsida; order Poales; family Poaceae; genus Triticum; species Triticum dicoccoides. The sequence continues at coordinate 306,840,250 of NC_041393.1, read as the reverse complement.
TGTGCTCGTCGTGACTGTTCGGCGCTCCTGGCGTAGGCCCGAATCCGTCAAAGATCAAGTCTCTGCAGATATCGGCCACGTAGTTCAAGTTTCCGAACCTGACCTGATGGCCGAGGGCGTAGCTGTCGATCTGCTCCAGATGGCCAAGCGAATTGGCCCGCAGTGCGAAGCCGCCGAACATGAAGACCTATCCGGGGGGAAAGTCTCACCCTGGACCGTGTTGTTGTTGATGATTGAAGGAGACATCGAGCCTTGCAGCGATGACACAGAGGAACTCTCAATGAAAGCACCAATGTCGGTGTCAAAACCGGCGGATCTTGGGTAGGGGGTCCCGATCTGTGCGTCTAAGGCTAATGGTACAGGAGGCAAGGGACACAATGTTTTACCCAGGTACGAGCCCTCTCGATGCAGGTAAAACCCTACTTCCTGCTTGATTGATCTTGATGATATGAGTATTACAAGAGTTGATCTACCACGAGATCATAGAGGCTAAACCCTAAGAGCTAGCCTATGATGATTATGATTGTTATGATCGTCCCTATACGGACCAAACCCTCCGGTTTATATAGACACCGGAGGGGGCTAGGGTTTACACAGAGTCGGTTTACAAAGAAGGAAATCTAATATCTGGATCACCAAGCTTGTCTTCCACACAAAGGAGAGTCCCATCCAGACACGAGACGAAGTCTTGAGTCTTGTATCTTCACGGTCCATCAGTCTGGCCAAAGTATATAGTCCGGCTATCCGGATAACCCCTAATCCAGGACTCCCTCACCCATCTCCTCTCAATCTTTTGAATGCGCACCTTGCGCTGATTTTTATCTTCCTCGGGGTGTGTGCAGTATCCAGCATAAATATCATCAGGGATCTTAAATGATGTGTTGACCTCAGGCCTCTTTCCACCCTTCTGTGGCTTCTTACCGTCAGCCATTTTCTTCAGCTGAGGAATATGAACAACTGAAGTTTCTGAAGAGGTGTGCAACTTTTTTCGAGGAACGCTGCAAATGAGTTAAGTTGATGAGAACCTAGTGATTCAGCAGCGGTCATGAGTACCTGTGAACAGAGTATAGTTGCGAGGAATTTGGAGAGGTCATATGCATTCTCAGAAGGTTTTTCAAAAAGAATAAGATTGAGGAATTTGACCAGATGAGTCTCGAAGAATTTCACAAAGCGTTCTTTGTCTTAGGTTCTAGAGTTGTATAGATTGAAAATACACACAATTGAAGAATCTTGAAGAAAAGCATTGCTTAGAGAAACGAATCAAGAGCAGATGATATGTGAGGTGTTCAGTGTGTGAAGATTTGAAGAATAAACACCTTTGAAGATTTTAAAGAAAACATTTGAATCAAAGAGGCAGTAAAAGTAACTTTTAATTACCCTTGATGAAGAACACGACGAACTGAGAAGTGTAGATGTGAAGTTCTTCAGATCTTCCACGCCCTAACTCGGCAGAGGAAGACAGCTACGGCGGCGGCGGAGTGAAGAAATCCGCAACCGGCGCGAGTGCGACGACGATGAGGTCGAGGCAGTGAAGCTCTTCCTCACCGGTGATGATGATGTAGCGGCGGCGCTAGGGTTTGAGAAGCTCAAGCGGGAGTAAGAACGAGCGGAGTAAAAACGAAGTGAGGAAGGGGAGGGGGTATTTATAGTCAAAGTGAAATAACTGTATGCCCGAAGAAATTGGACGAACGTGACCCTGACCCTTCTCATTCGCTTGACATGTGTCACCCACGTACTGAGAGGTGACGATCTGTAAGATCGTGGGTGAATAGATAAGTATTGTCGTGGGATGCGGAACGGTTTGAGCGGCAAAGCCAAAAATTTAGATAAGGTAAGTTAAAAGTTTCGTTCGCAATTTCTTTAGCTGTCAAGGACACAGTGAAGATTTTGAACGAGTTTCAAATAGAACGCACATGAAGAATTTGTGAAAAGATTGGATTGAGTTTAGCATAGAGGGGGAAGGGTCCGATCACATTCACTTAGCAGGAAAACCAGCTTGAAGAAATAGCAATAAGTGAATGTTGTAGAGGACATAAACTCATATATATAGGGTGGGTCTATTATTATAACACCCTTAAGACCTTATTCTGCACCTCAAAAGTGCTTATTCTGCACACCGACGCCCACCCAAAAGCCCCTCCGCGCGGCGCCCCCCACCTTCTTCCCCGCACCATCGCCCTGGCCATCACC
>NC_041393.1:306784329-306837586 GCF_002162155.2 Triticum dicoccoides | reverse complement strand
GCACGTCCAGCCACCGGATCCGGCGGTCCCTCCTCCCACCATCGCCCTGTGGCCACCGGATCTGGCGGGATCCTCCTCCACCTCCCTCCTCCCAACCCCGTCCATCCACCTACCCCGGCTGCGACCTCCTGAGCCGGCCACCTCCCTCCTCCCAGGTGCCCAGCGCGGCTGCCAGTGACCGGATCCGCCTACCCCGCAGCACGGGTGCTCCTTGCACCGCCCACCAACTACCGTCGCCTGCCCCGCTCCACCCCGTCCGGATTCAGCCCGGATCCCATCTAGCTGCAGGTCAGGGGAGGGGGCACTGTGTGTGGAGCAGAGGAGGCACCAGATCCAGGACGCGCCGGCCCTCCCGCTGGTGCAGCTCGTCCGTGCTCCAGGAATGGATCCGCCCATCACCAGCTGTGGTGCTCCTCCGGCGAACACAGGGCACTCCGGCACAACATGCCTCTGTCGGCGTTGATGAGGACACCCTCGATCTCCATGGCCAGCCCCTGAAATACTTGTTGCAGCTCTTTTTTATCGGTTTTTGCAGCTCTATTCTGGGAATTGTGCAGCTCTGTTCTTCTCTATGTGCAGTGCTCGGGGAGCTACCTTGTCGCTGCAGTTCGCATACGCATGACGAGGTCCACGAGCGGGCGTTGGGGCGGGTCAGATGCACTTTGTTTTTTGTTTGGAGAAGATTTGCAAGTTTTGAGTCTATTGAGATTAAGATGTGCGGTTCGGCATGTTCATTCGACGCTCCAGTGCAGCGGGGTTAGCTGTCCAATGCAGTTCATTGGCGCGTCCCCAACATCTCCTATAGTCTGAATCTCCTAGGGTCTGAAAAACTACTCGCGCTAACTTGCTGCTCGGCCACTCTCCGCAGCGGCGAGCCCTGGCAACCAGATCCAGGGACCCTTCCAGCAGTGTCATCGGCCATGCTGCACCGCCGCCAGAGCCCTGGCCCCGCCAGATGGCGCGGGTGGTGCTGCACAGGGCGCACGGCCCGTCGCCGATGAGACCAGCGGTTCACCTCTGCAGCTCATGGGATCGGGGGCTGATGCGGTGCGGTTGATGCGCTGACGAAGTTCATGGAATTTTTGGCATTTTCAGATTTTGCTAGGGCACAAAAAAAATGCAGTTTCGCCTGGTCTTCGGTGCAGTGTGAGCGGGGCAGGCTTGAAGTGCGCGCGGTGCTGGATGTAGTGCTCACGGGTCTGGCGTGCAGTGCAGTGCACCTCGGACCCCTCGTGCTCGTTTTGAAGTGGCCGTGCACCCCAACGGCCAAAGCCTGTGCGTGCTCATCTTGATGGCTGGCTGGCACTCTCGTGTCACACTCTTGCAGATGCGGTTCACTTGTACTATATGTTAGTTCATTTTTGCATATGCGAGAAAAAAGGAAGCATCATGTGCATGTAGTTCCTTTTGTATATATTTGCAATGCGGTGTGGGTATGTATGTAGTACACCCAGGTCATTGTGATTTTTTAGAAAACAATTTGTATTGTTGCATGTGGCTGTTTTCACTTGTTTTCTGTATGCTTGCAGTGCAGTATGTATGTTTGCAGTGCACTCCTGTGGTTTCCCTTGTAAAAACATTCCCTTTATAAAAACAATAAAAAATCATCATAGAAGTTTGTTTCTTTTTAAATGTAGTCTGCTAGTTTCTTCCCTATGATTCACTTTCACCGAAAAAATGCAGCTCTCTAATCTCGGCCAGACGGTTCACAAACTTTGACCATGTGGTTCCCATAAAACAAAAAAGTTAAAAAAGGAGAAGAAAAGTTATGGGGTTCACTTTATCGTCTGATGCGGTGCGGTTTTCAGTCTAAAAGAAGTGCGGTTTTCTTCCTCGTCTTCAAAATTTTACGTCCCACAAAAAAGAAATCATGCAGTCCGCTAGCCCGTCTGATGCGGTGTGGTTTTCAGTCTAGAAGCAGTGCGGTTTTCTTCCTCATCCATAGATTTTTGAAGACGAGGAAGAAAACCACACTTCTTTTAGACTGAAAACCGCACTGCATCAGACGGTAAAGTGAACCCCATAACTTTTCTTCTCTTTTTTTTTAACTTTTTTTGTTTTATGGGAATCACATGGTCAAAGTTTGTGAACCGACTGGCCGAGATTAGAGAGCTGCATTTTTCGGTGAAAGTGAATCATAGGGAAGAAACTAGCGGACTACATGTAAAAAGAAACAAACTTCTATGATGATTTTTTATTGTTTTTATAAAGGGAATGTTTTTACAAGGGAAACCACAGGAGTGCACTGCAAACATACATACTGCACTGCAAGCATACAGAAAACAAGTGAAAACAGCCACATGCAACAATACAAATTGTTTTCTAAAAAATCACAATGACCTGGGTGTACTACATACATACCCACACCGCATTGCAAATATATACAAAAGGAACTACATGCACATGATGCTTCCTTTTTTCTCGCATATGCAAAAATGAACTAACATATAGTACAAGTGAACCGCATCTGCAAGAGTGTGACACGAGAGTGCCAGCCAGCCATCAAGATGAGCACGCATAGGCTTTGGCCGTCGGGGTGCACGGCCACTTCAAAACGAGCACGAGGGGTCCGAGGTGCACTGCACTGCACGCCAGACCCGTGAGCACTGCATGCCAGCACCGCGCGCACTGCAAGCCTGCACCGCTCACAGTGCACCGAAGACCCAGGCGAAACTGCATTTTTTGTGCCCTAGCGAAATCTGAAAATGCCAAAAAATTCCATGAACTTCGTCAGCGCATCAACCGCACCGCATCAGCCCCCGATCCCATGAGCTGCAGAGGTGAACCGCTGGTCTCATCGGCGATGGGCCGTGCGCCCTGTGCAGCACCACCCGTGCCATCTGGTGGGGCCAGGGCTCTGGCGGCGGTGCAGCATGGCCGATGACACTGCTGGAAGGGTCCCTGGATCTGGTTGCCAGGGCTCGCCGCTGCGGAGAGTGGCCGAGCAGCAAGTTAGCGCGAGCAGTTTTTCAGACCCTAGGAGATTCAGACTATAGGAGATGTTGGGGACGCGCCAATGAACTGCATTGGACAGCTAACCCCGCTGCACTGGAGCGTCGAATGAACATGCCGAACCGCACATCTTAATCTCAATAGACTCAAAACTTGCAAATCTTCTCCAAACAAAAAAACAAAGTGCATCTGACCCGCCCCAACGCCCGCTCGTGGACCTTGTCATGCGTATGCGAACTGCAGCGACAAGCTAGCTCCCCGAGCACTGCACATAGAGAAGAACAGAGCTGCACAATTCCCAGAATAGAGCTGCAAAAACCAATAGAAAAGAGCTGCAACAAGTATTTCAGGGGCTGGCCATGGAGATCGAGGGTGTCCTCATCAACGACGGCAGAGGCATGTTGTGCCGGAGTGCCCTGTGTTCGCCGGAGGAGCACCACAGCTGGTGATGGGCGGATCCATTCCCGGAGCACGGACGAGCTGCACCAGCGGGAGGGCCGGCGCGGCCTGGATCTGGCGCCTCCTCTCCTCCACACACGGTGCCCCCTCCCCTGACCTGTAGCTAGATGGGATCCGGGCCGAATCCGGACGGGGTGGAGCGGGGCAGGCGACGGTAGGTGGTGGGCGGCGCAAGGAGCACCCGTGCCGCGGGGTAGGTGGATCCGGTCGCCGGCAGCCGCGCTGGGCACCTGGGAGGAGGGAGGTGGCCAGCTCAGGAGGTCGCAGCCAGGGTAGGTGGATGGACGGGGTTGGGAGGAGGGAGGTGGAGGAGGATCCCGCCAGATCCGGTGGCCACAGGGCGATGGTGGGAGGAGGGACCGCCGGATCTGGTGGCTGGATGTGCGGAGCGGGAGGATGGCTGGCTGGGAGGCGGCGGTGTGGGGAGAAGGTGGTTGTGTGGGGGGGTGATGGCCAGGGCGGTGGTGCGGGGAAGAAGGTGGGGGGCGCCGCGCGGAGGGGCTTTTGGGTGGGCGTCGGTGTGCAGAATAAGCACTTTTGAGGTGCAGAATAAGGTCTTAAGGGTGTTATCATAATAGACCCACCCTATATATATATATATATATATATATATTCAAATGAAGAACAACCACGGAAAGAGTGAGGACAATGCAAAGTTGAAGAATTTCAGAAACTGAGGAATTTCAAAAACGAAGAAAAACTCAAATTGAAGATTTTCAACTTTGGTTGGTGGCGTAACCCACCGTATAAGAAAGCTAATTTCAGACACCGCATACAATTGTCGTAGGGATCTGAGAATCAATTTCTTTATTAATTTCTTCACACTTAGAGGGTTAGTATTCATTGATTGAAGAAAAATGTTACTTTGTGTGTTGCACATCTAAGTCATCAAGTCAGCATAAGTGTTAGGATGTGTGTCCTTTTCAGAGAACATTCGAAGATTCTAGGATATTTAGCTCACACTGCAACTTGCTAAATCTCTTCTCATCCAAGGACTTAGTGAAGATATCGGCCAACTGGTCTTCAGTGCTTGCGTGGTCGATGGAGATGTCGCTCTTCAACACATGATCACGAAGAAAATGATGACGAATCTGGATGTGCTTTGTCTTCGAGTGCTGAACTGGGTTATGAGCAATCTTGATAGCGCTCTCATTGTTGCAATAGAGAGGCACATTCTTCATGTTGATGCCATAGTCCTTGAGTGTTTGCTTCATCCATAGTAATTGAGCACAACATGATCCAGCAGCAATGTAGTCAGCTTCTGCAATGGAGAGTGAAACGCAGTTCTGTTTCTTCGAGGACCAACAGACCAAAGATTGTCTGAGGAAATGGCTTGTTCCTGACGCTGACTTGCGGTCCGCACGATCACCAGCATAGTCAGAATCTGAATATCCAATGAGATCAAATGAAGAGCCCTTGGGATACCATAATCCAAGTGTTGGTGTGAGCTAGATATCGAAGAATATGCTTCACAGCCTTATGGTGTGATTCCTTCGGTGTAGCTTGAAATCGGGCACACATGCAAACACTAAGCATAATATCCTGCCTAGATGCACATAGGTACAATAAAGAGCCAATCATGGAGCGGTATACCTTTTGATCGAAGTCTTTACCATTTTCATCAGTGCATAGATGGCCATTTGTGGGCATTGGAATTTTGACCCCTTTGCAATCTTGCATGCCAAATTTCCTCAATACATCTTTGAGGTATTTCTCCTGAGATATGAATATGCCATTGCGATGTTGACGAAATTGAAGACCATCATAAGATTTAGTGAAAAGAGTTGGGTCGAGTGAACCGGGTTTGAAGCCTTTCTTCATGAGGAATTCCTTCAAAGTATTATACCACGCCCTAGGGGCCTACTTGAGGCCATACAGGGCCTTATTGACTCTGAAGACTTTGTCAGGATGCTTTGGATCTTCAAAACCTGGGGGTTGAGCAACATATACTTCTTCCTCAAGCTTACCATTGAGGAATGCACTTTTCACATCCATTTGTTGTAAGATAATATCATGATGGTTAGCATAAGCAAGTAATATGCGAATAGCCTCAAGTCTAGCAACAGGTGCAAAAGTTTCATCAAAATAAATTCCTTCAACCTGTGTGTAGCCTTGAGCTACAAGTCGTGCCTTATTCCTCACCACAAGGCCATTTTCATATTGCTTGTTGCGGTAGATCCACTTTGTGCCAATGATGTTGTGCTTGCGAGGATCTAGACGTTTGACCAGTTCCCAGACGTTGTTGAGCTCGAACTGATGTAATTCTTCTTGCATAGCTTGAATCCACTCAGGCTCTAGAAATGCTTCATCTACCTTAGTGGGCTCTGTGATAGAGACAAAAGCAAAGTGCCCACAAAAGTTAGACAAATGTGAAGCTTTTGAGCGTGTGAGAGGACCTGGTGCTTCAATGTCATTGATGATCTTCTTGACTTGCACTTCTTTTGCAATGCAAGGATGAGCGGGTTGTCTTCGAGGAATTTGATCCGCATTTTCTTCAGGAGCATTCTCCTCAGCACCATTTTCTTCAGGTGCCCCAGCTCGATGTTCTTCACTTTCTGGAATGATTTCTTCAACAGACTCTTCGGTAGGAATGACATCCTCGGTAGCCTTGAACTTGATAGATTCCTCAGGTGTTGGTTCATCTAACACAGAAGGTAGGTGCTCTCTTTGTGAGCCATTAGTTTCATCGAACTGCACATCTACAGTTTCAACAACCTTGTGGAGAACGTTGTTGAAGACTTTGTAGGTGTGCGAGTCCATTCCGTAACCAAGCATAAAACTCTCATGTGCTTTCGGTGAAAATTTAGAATTGTGATGAGGATCTCTAATCCAACATTTAGCACCGAAGACTTTGAAGGAACTCACATTGGGTTTCTTGTCAGTGAGGAGTTCATAAGCAGTCTTCTTGAAGAATTTGTGAAGATATACTCTGCTGATGATGTGGCACACGGTATCAATTGCCTCTATCCAGAAATGACGAGGTGTCTTGTATTCATCAAGCATAGTGCGAGCCATCTCAACAAGAGTTCTATTCTTGCGCTCCATGATGCCATTCTGTTGAGGAGTATAAGGAGCATATAACTCATGAGTAATACCAAGTTCATCAAGATAGTCATCAAGACCAGAATTCTTGAACTCGATCCCATTGTCACTTCTGATGTGCTTGATCTTCACACCAAAGTTGGTTGAATCCCTCGAGGAAAATCATTTGAAGACTTCCTGCACCTCATGTTTGTAAGTGACAATGTGCACCCATGTGTAACGAGAATAATCATCAACAATAATAAAGCCATATAGAGATGCATCATTTGTAACAGCAAAATAATGATTAGGACCAAAGAGATCCATGTGAAACAATTCAAATGGTCGAGTGGTAGTCATGATAGTCTTTGCTGGATGCTTGGCCTTTGTCATCTTTCCAGCTTCACAGGCTCCGCATAAGTGATGCTTGAGGAATTTGACATTCTCAATGCCAATGACATGCTTCTTCGCAAGCATGTGCAAATTCCTCATGCCAGCATGACCAAGTCGTCGATGCCATAGCCAGCCTTCTGAAGCTTTTGCAAGTAGGCATACGGCCGGTTGTGGTCCTGTAGAGAAATCAACAATGTACAAGTCTCCTCTCCTAAAGCCTTCGAAGACTTTGGAATTGTCAGCTTCCATGATCACAACACAATGATATTTGCCAAAGACAACAACCATATCGAGATCACAAAGCATTGAGACAGACATTAGGTTGTATCCTAAGGACTCGACAAGCATGACTTTGTCCATGTGTCGATCCTTTGAGATCGCAACCTTACCTAGACCCAATACCTGACTTTTGCATTTGTCAGCGAAGATGATATGCTTCAGATGCGATGGTGATAAAGGAGCATCCACCAATAGATTCTTGTCACCAGTCATGTGATTCGTACATCCACTATCGAGGACCCACTCATTGGCTTTGGGTTGATCATCTTGCAGATGAATTAGTGCAACTTACGAACTCATATACTTCATCAGTGAAGAATATGACATCAATATCATCAGATCAATTTCATCAAGCAATAGAACAGATAAAATAGTATGAGGACGTGAGAAATGAAGGTTCATTTCTTCACGATTAGCCTGTGTCCTTTCAAGCATTGTTCAGGTCTCCAGCGAATTCTTCAGACGTTTTGAGCACGTCAGGAGACCTGACCCTGCATAAGAGATTAGTTCTTTTTCTTCACCACCCACATCTGAAGGAGTGGCAAAGAATTCATCACTCTGCGAGCACCATATGAGAAAGGTGGCATAGAAGCCAGTCCACTTTGTTTCACATAAGAGGGGTTAGGATAAGCATATGAATAAGCAGATAAATTCTTCGAGGACTTATGAACATAATGATTAGAAGAATAATGCTCATATTCGTAGCCCTTAGCTCAACCCTGCGAAGAAGGGTTAGCACGATGACGATCATATGATGACTTTGATCCTTTTGAGGAATTTGATCCATGTGAGGAATTTGGTCCGTATGAGGACTTGGATCCATATGAAGAATTTGGTCCATATGAAGAATTTGATCTGGAGTTCAAATTCTTCACAGGTGGTGCCATGAGGACATTCACCTGAAGACTTTCAAGGCAACTTTTGGGAACCCAGATTTTCTTCATAGGGGAACCATTCCTGCAGTTAGTGCCAACATATCTAGCAAGTACTTCACCATTATGATTTTTGAACAGTTTATAGTTAGAGTCAAATGACTCATCAGAAGAATGAGGAGAATCACATGTAAAGCCAGATAAATTGGATGGATCAACTGGAGGTCCCTTTGCAGCAACCCATGAGGTTTTGGGGTACTGCTCAGGCTTCCAATATGTTCCATCAGCATTGAGTTTCCTCTCAAAGGCAATACCCTCTTTCCTAGGGGTTCCTGTTGAGGATCTGCTTTTTAAGCACATCGCAAAGAGTCTGATGCCCTTTGAGACTTTTGTACATGTCTGTCATGTACAATTCCTTCAGCCATGCATCATCAGTGATACTAGCAATGTCCTCAGATGAGGAATTAGTGATAGCAGAGACAGATGAAGAATTTGTAGCATTAGAAGCATTTGAACATTCAGGTGAAGAATTAGCAGTTTCACTTTCAATGCACTTCAAACATGGAGGAACAAATTCTTCCTGAGTAGCGCTGATTTGTTGAGCAAGTAATGAATCGTGCTCCTTCTGAAGATCTTCATAACTCACCCTTAGCTTCTCAAGATCTTGCTTTCTTTGAAGAAATTCATAAGAAAGCTTCTCGTGATCAGATAAGAGAGTGTTATGATGACCTTGAAGGTTGTCAAACTTGGACTGAAGTCTCTAAAGATTTCCAGTCAAGGTTTTAGTGCGATCCATTTCTTTACCCAACATATCATCACTTTTGTCTAGCATGTTTTGAACCTTTTCAATAGCCTTTTGTTGTTTCACAACAATCTTAGCAAGTTTAGAGTAGTTGGGCTTGAGGTTTTCATCAGATTCATCCTCACTAGATTCAGAGGAGGGGTATTTAGATACCTTGGCACCCTTTGCCATGAAGCAATAGGTGGGAGTGTAGTCATCATTGCCTTCATCAGCCTTGTTGGTGAAGCCATTTTCTTCAGAGTTGAAGATAGACTTGCTGACGAATGCAGTAGCGAGAGCTAGGCTCGCCACACCAGACTCGAACTCCTTAGATGCCTCCTCGTCCTCATGTTCCTCAGATTCAGCCTCAGAGTCCATTTCCTTGCCAATGAATGCCCGAGCCTTCTTGGAGGTGCTCTTCTTGTGAGATGAAGACTTCAAGGATTTTGATGATGAAGACTTTGAAGATTTCTACTTCTTCTTTGCGTCATCATAACTGTAGTCCTTGTATTTCTTCTTCTTTGATTCCTTATCCCATTGAGGACAATTTGAATGTAATGACCAGGTTTCTTGCATTTGTGGCATAGCCTCTTCTTGTAGTCACTAGATGAGGAATCATTGCTCCTTGAGGATTTTCCAAAGCGACCATGTCTTGAGAACTTCTGAAATTTCTTCACGAGCAGTGGTAGTTCCTGGCTCAGTTCTTCAGGATCACCAAGGCTGCTAGCAGAGTCTTCACCTTCAGACTCGGAGACTGCCTTGGCCTTCAGAGCACGTGATCTGGCATAGCTTGAACCATAGAGATCTCTCTTCTCAGCAAGCTGGAACTCATGAGTATTTAGCCTCTCAACGATATCAGCGGGATCAAGTGACTTGTAATCAGCACATTCTTGAATCATCAGTGCCAGAGTATCAAATGAAGAATCGAGCAATCTCAGCAATTTCTTCACCACCTCATGGTCGGTGATGTCAGTGGCGCCAAGCGCTTGAAGCTCATTTGAGATGTCAGTGAGGCGATCGAAGATTTGCTGAACATTTTCATTGTCGAGTCTTTTGAAGCGGTTGAAGAGATTGCGAAGAACGTCAACACGAGAGTCACGTTGAGTTGAGACTCCTTCATTCACTTTGGACAGCCTATCCCAGATAAGCTTAGCAGTTTCCAAAGCACTCACTATTTCATATTGCCCTTTGCTCAGATGGCCACATATGATATTCTTCGCTTGAGAATCGAGTTGCTTGAATCTCTTCACATCAGTAGCGTTCAGAGAAGGTGTGACTGAGGGAACACCATTTTCCACAACATACCAGAGATCGTTATCAATGTCCTCAAGATGCATTCGCATCTTATTCTTCCAGTAGGGGTAGTCTGTTCCATCGAAGGTAGGACACCCAGCAGAGACCTTGATCATACCTGCGGTCGACATAACTAAAACTCCAGGCAGTTAAACCAAAATCACACAGAACAAGGGAGTACCTTGCTCTGATTCCAATTGAAAGTGCGTTATATCGACTAGAGGGGGGTGAATAGGCGATTTTTATGAATTCTTCATTGAGGAATTTGTTGGTCAGGAAATTCCTTAACGAAGAACTACTTACAGCGGAATAAGTACTCAGAAGTAAACATAATAGAACATAAGCATAGTCATCGTGATGAAATGAAGACAAGCACAGAGTACAGAAAGCGTAAACACAGGATAGCACAGGATGAAGATGGACAGACTGAAGAAATTGAACTGAGGAAATTGAGAAAGTCTTCAGTCAAAGTCTTCAAACAGATATGAACAGGCACACAACAACAGAAATGGGGAAATGAAAGAGTTGAGGAAATAGAACCAGTAAGCTTGGTGAAGACAATGATTTGGTAGACCAGTTCCAACTGTTGTCTCAGTTGTACGTCTGGTTGGAGCGGCTAGGTATTTAAACTTGAGGACACACAGTCCTCACCATATTCTCCTTGAGCTAAGGTCACACAAACCTCGCCCAATAACTCGTGGTAAGTCTTCAGGTGACTTCCAAACCTTCACAGACTAGGTCACTCGGCGATCCACAATTCCTCTTGGATGCTCTAGACCATGAAGCCTAACCGTCTGGAAGAAGCACAGTCTTCAAAGGTAACAAGCGTCGGATCCATGCAGGATCAATCTCTTTAGTGATGCTCAATCACTTTGGGTTGTAGGTGTGTTGGGTTTGGGTTTTCCTCACTTGATGATTTTCGCTCAAAGTCCTCGGAGGATGGGATGCTCTCAAATGACAAGTGTTAGTTTCTCTTGGAGCAGCCAACCAGTAAGTGGTTGTAGGGGGCGGCTACTTATAGCCTAGGGAGAAGCCCGACATGATAAGACATAAATGCTCTTCAATGATATGACCGTTAGGTGGGTACATATTTTGGGACAGCTGGCGCATAGCACAGCAACGGTCGGAATTTTGACTCTCAAATTCCTCAGGGCTATCATGTTCCTCACTGTGTAGGCAATCCGCACTGGCGAATTCCTAACTCCTCAGTCAGAACAAATTCCTCAGAGACCATAAGAACTTCGTCTGTATCACTGAAGAATATGATTGAACTGTATGAGATTTCCAATGGCTTCACTCAAAGGGATTGGTAGGTGTAGGATTTTGAGTTGGGCATCACATGGAAATTTTTCCTTAGTATTTCCTCGACCCCCTTTAACATTACGGTGTTTCCCATGACTCAAGAAAGATAAAATGAAACTATGAAAACAAAAGTCTTCATGCTTCATGTTCCTCGAATGATTGCCAAGTCTTCAAGGTCACACCAATTTCTTCACTTTCAAAGTCTTCAGAAAGTCTTCAGAAATCCAAAGTCTTCAGTTGAAGAACTTCATTTTTAGGGGTCGACTTTCTCTATAAATATCAAACTCCTCATAGACTTATAGACCTATGTACACTCACAAACGCATCAGTCCCTTAACCTATAAGTCTTCAATACACCAAAATAACTAAGGGGCAATAGATGCACTTACAGAACCACAAAGGGGCTGATGGCGCCATAGGTGGTCGTGTTTTCCCACGACACTAAGTGGGTAGAAGCTATTCCAAGTAGTAGTGTTGATCATAATACTTGTATTAAAATGCTTAAGAAGTTATTTTCCCGAGGTTTGGAGTCCCTAGATATTTAATGACTGATGGTGGTTCACATTTTTTCATGGTGCATTTCGTAAACTCGTTGCTAAATATGATGTCAACCATAGAATTGCATCATCTTATCATCCTTGATATGGTGGTCAAGTTGAATTGAGCAATAGGGAAATATAATTAATTCTACAAAAGATTATCAATAGATCTAGAAATAATTTGTCTAAAAAATAGATGATGCATTGTGGGCATACAAAAATGCTTATAAGAATCCTATGGGTATGTCCCCTTATAAAATGGTCTATTGAAAAGTATGTCATTTACCTTTTGAGTTAGAACATAAAGCATATTTGGCAATTAAAGAACTTAACTATGATTTCAAACTTGTCAGTGAAAAGACATTATTTGACATTACTTGTCTAGATTAATGGAGGACACATGCTTATCAAAATGCTAAGTTATTTAAGGAAAAAGTTAAAAGATGGCATGATAAAAGAATCCAAAAACGGGAATTCAAAATAGGAGATCATGTTTTATTATACAACTCTCATTAAGATTCTTTGAAGGAAAGCTTCTCTCTAAATGGGAACAACCATATATCGGTGAAGAAGTTTATCGTTTCGGAGCTATCAAGATAAACAATGCTGAAGGTGGTTAATGGGCAAAGAATTAAACATTATATATATTAGGTACGCCCATTAATGTTGAAACTGATATTATTCAAACTATGACACCAGAGGAACACATAAGGGAAACCTTCTGGAATGCTCCAGAACCCTGAAAAAGGGGTAGGTATGTGGTACGGTAAGTAAACCGACTCTAAAAGTTCCATAAAAGTACTTACTATCCGTTTTGGAATATTTAAAAATTAGGAAAATAATAAACAATCCCAAAACTGCATGAGGGAGCGACAAGCCCTAGGGCACGGACCACCCCTAGGCGCGCCCCCAGGCTTGTGGCCCCCTCGTGGACTTTCTCATCTCCATTTTTCTTCCATGTTACTTGTCCTGCACAAGAAAAAAATCATTATATATACTTCTCGAGGTTTTGGCCACCATACCGCGTAGATATCTTCTATTCTTGTTTCGTGTTGTTTTCTGTCACACCTATTAAGCCATGCATCATGTCTTCTCCCTCTCCAACAACATAGAAGACTATGCTTGGTTAATGGAGATGGAACTCATGAGGGAGGAGGCCGAGAAAGTCACTATGGAGGAAGATGAAGGAGATTCTCTTGAGGTTCACCCTCCAGCTCTAAGAGGGGCACTCTGGCTGGCATCTCCACTATTCGAAATCCTCGTCAAGCAATAAGAACCACAAGCAACCATGAAGGCCAAGAGGTACAAGAAGGACTTCCCCTAGGATGCCCTTACACAGGTTACATTGGAACAATTTTCATAATTTGGTTCACAATTATGGGGTTGAAAATACTCCTCGCATGCACATGTCGTCCAATTGGGACATATCTTGCCCAAGAGAAAGTGATGCAGGAACAAACTCTTGGGGACTGGAGAATAAACATATTATGGTTGAGGTGGAAAAGAATACTGATTTAATTCGTCACGTGCTCCGGGAAATCCAGAGTTTGAGGGAATACTCATGAGCATTGTGAAGGACAAGCCTGCTAGTTCATCATCACCATCATCAGCGAAGAAGGAGACTTGAGCACATGGGTATGGGCACTCCCCTTGGCTAGTGCCAAGCTCGGGGAGGTGCCCCGGTATCGTATCACCACCACCTTTATTTCCTTCACCTATCTTAGTTTGATCCTAAGTTATTTCATGATTTATTTGAATAAAACTTTAGTATGATCTATTTTTGAGTGCTAGTTTTGTGATCTATCTATCTATGTAATCGAGTTGAGAGTTATATAATAAAGAGTAGTTTTAGTTTTCTTCTTCTTTACTTTTATGTTTCAATCCTAGCAATAAGAATAATGAAAAAGTTCATATGCTAATTGTATAGAAAGTAATGACATTACATAAGTAAAAGTATAAGTGGTAAAATTTATTGAAAGTTGACAAACATAGCATTGGTCAATGATGCAATTAATGAAAAAATTAATAAGGGAAGAGAAGATTCACATGCAAATATTATATCTTGGACATCTTGTATGATTGCGAGCCCCCATTAAGTATTTTATGCCAAATTGTTGACGTTGGACAAGGAAGATGTAATGAATTATTTTTGCTTCTATTCACATAGAAGTTATATTGTCATAGATCCTCCAACATGTGGTGCTTGCACAATATCATTGCTAGCCAAAAATCCGTGCCAAGTAGAGATACTACTTGTGCATCCATAAACCTTAAACCTAGTTTCATGTCATGAGAGTCCACTATACCTACCTATGGATCGGATAAAATCCTTCAAGTAAGTTGTCATGGGTGCATAAAGCAATAAAAATTGCTCCGAAATATGTCTGATCTTTTATTGTAACAGAAAATAAGTGTTGTATAAACTTGTGATGGCAAAGTAATAAAAGCGATGGACTGTGATAGAGGCAAAGGTGTCCCGTCTTTCGATGAGATGGTGATTGTCATTTTGGAGGAGTAGACTTTGATGATCCGACTACATACGTGCGAGGATGTCGTGCCTTAGCAATCGCTAAACCAACTCTGAGAGGTTATTGACCACACCGGAGCACGATGCACCTGACCACGAGGGTCTATTTCCTGCAAGCAAACAAAGAACAAGCAAGAAACTGAGATTGCAATCTGGATATTGTGAATATAAGATGAAAGATTTATTGATCAAGATGGGGTTCTGTGACGTCTTGGTCTGGTCGTTCAACACAAATGAAGTACGCGAAGTTGTAGTTATGGCGAACTTTTAATCTAAACAAAACCCTAAAGTCTAAACGACGCCCTAAGGGCAGTATATATGGAGGAAGAGAGGGGAATTTTGTGGCCCTTGAGGGAGGGGGCCGAAACCAACCCTAACTCTTGCTTCCCCACACATACGGACTCTAAAAATAGCCTATAATCAAGTATTTCGAAAATACATGGGCCTAGCCCAATAATAAGGTGACATATCACCTAGAATAGCCTGTGGACGAAAATTATGAAGTAGCATCTTGTATATTTCGTCCAAGGCTTCATGCACTCATTATGGTGGCTTCAACATCCTAAAATCATCACTTGTAACTTCGTTCTTGTTCCCCTTGCGCATGCCATCATCTCCATGCTTGATCTTGCTCCATTGTTCATCCTTCTTGTCCAATCTAGGCCCTTCATTTGTAAGCAAGACAAATGTATACAATTTAGGTAGCATCACAATCACATGAACATTAGAATCATTACCAAGAAATGGAAGTACCTGGTAATTAAATTGGCGTGCGCGAGCTCTAGTAATTGGTCCAGTATGTATGGAAGCAGGGGCTGTGGGTGTAACAATATTATTGATGTCCTCATCATCCTCCCCTTCTTGAAGTGAAGTCATCCTCGACGGAATCTCATCTTGCTCACCCAAATAAGGCTTCAAATCTGCAAAGTGGGACTAACCTCAAAATCTGCAGGCGGCTCAAGTTTATATGCATTATCATTTATTTTCTCTAACACCTTAAAAGGACCATCAGCACGTGGCATTAGCTTTGATTTGCGCAAATCAGGAAATCTATCCTTACACAAATGTAACCAAACAAGACCTCCGGGTGCAAACACAACATGTTTTCTACCCTTATCTCCAGCAAGTTTATATTTAGCATTCATACGCTCAATGTTTTCCTTCATTTACTCATGCATTTTTAAAATCAATTCAGCATGTTGTTTAGCATCAAAATTAACCTTCTCCGAAGATGGAAGAGGCAACAAATCAATAGGTGCACGGGGTAGGGAACCATACACAATTTCAAAAGGGCTCATCTTAGTAGTAGAATGCAATGAACGATTATAAGCAAATTAAATATGAGGCAACCATTCCTCCCACATTTTCTTATTATTCTTCAAAACAGCCATAAGCATAGTTGACAATGTTCTATTGACTACTTCAGTTTGTCCATCAATTTGGGGGTGACAAGTAGTACTAAAAAGCAGTTTAGTCCCCAACTTAGCCCATAAACATCTCCAAAAGTGGCTAAGAAATTTAGTATCACGATCTGAAACAATAGTATTTGGCACACCATGCAAGCGAATAATTTCACGAATGAACAAATCAGCAACATTAACAGCATCATCGCTTTTATGACATGGTATAAAATGTGCCATTTTCGAGAATCTATCCACGACAATAAATATGCTATCCCTCCCCTTCTTTGTTCGAGGTAAACCTAAAACAAAGTCCATAGATATATCCTCCCAAGGAACACTAGATACACGCAAAGGCATATATAAACCATGAGGATTGAGTCGTGACTTAGCTTTTTGACGTGTAGTGCAGCGAGCAACAAAACGCTCGACGTCCCATCTCATCTTTGGCCAAAACAAATGTGTAGCAAGTATATCCTCTGTGTTCCTCACGCTAAAGTGTCCCATTAATCCTCCTCCATGCGCCTCCTTCAACAACAAAACACGAACAGAGCTAGCTGGAATGCATAGCTTGTTAGCACGAAATACAAATCCATCGTTAACAACAAACTTGTTCCATGTACTCCCTTCTATAGAATTCTTCAATACATCTTTAAAATCAGCATCACGCACATATTGATCTTTGATGGTCTCCAAACCAAATATCTTGAAGTCAAGTTGTGAAAGCATAGTATAGCGACGAGACAATGCATCAGCAATAACATTTTCTTTACCCTTCTTGTGTTTAATGACATAAGGGGAAGTCTCAATGAATTCAACCCATTTAGCATGTTTACGATTCAGTTTGTCTTGACTTTTAATATGTTTAAAAGATTCATGATCAGAATGTATAACAAATTCTTTGGGCCATAAATAATGCTGCCATGTTTCTAAAGTCCGAACAAGAGCATATAATTCTTTATCATAAGTAGAATAATTCAGACTAGGCCCACTCAATTTTTTAGAAAAGTATGCAACAGGTTTGCCATCTTGTAATAACACACCTCCTAATCCAATTCCACTAGCATCACATTCAAGCTCAAAAGTCTTATTAAAATCAGGAAGTTGGAGTAAAGGAGCATGTGCCAACTTATCTTTCAATACCGTGAAGGCTTCGTCCTATGCGGTACCCCAAACAAAAGGCACATCTTTCTTTGTAAGCTCATTGAGAGGTGCAGCAATGGTGCTGAAATCTCTTACAAAACACCTATAGAATCCAGCGAGGCCAAGAAAACTCCTCACTTGTGTGGCTGTTTTGGGCTGCGGTCAACTCTCAATAGCTTCAATCTTGGCTTTATCAACTTCAATTCCCTCTGGAGTAACAACATAGCCAAGAAAAGAGACTCGATCGATGCAAAAGGTGCACTCCCCAAGGTTACCAAACAAACGTGCATCACATAGAGCAATAAAAACAGCACGTGAATGTTCCTCCAAAGATCTGCTATAAATCAGTATATCATCAAATAGACTACCACAAATCGTCCAATGAAAGTACATAAACTTTGTTCATTAATCTCATGAAAGTACTAGGTGCATTAGTTAACCCAAAAGGCATGACTAACCACTCATATAATCCAAACTTAGTTTTAAATGTTGTTTTCCATTCATCCCCCAATTTCATACAAATTTGATGGTATCCACTACGCAAGTCAACTTTGGTGAATATTGTAGAGCCACTCAATTCATCAAGCATATCATCTAGCCTAGGAATAGGATGACGATAATGAATAGTAATATTATTAATGCCTCTACAATCAACACACATATGCGATGTACCATCCTTTTTTGGCACTAGAATAACAGGAACAACACAAGGGCTAAGGGATTCGCGTATATAACCTTTGTCGAGAAGCTCCTGTACTTGACGCATAATCTCCTTCGTCTCCTCTGGATTGGTATGGTATGGCGCATGGTTTGGCAGTGAAGCACCGGGAATTAAGTCAATCTGATGCTCAATCCCTCAAATAGGCGGTAATCCCAGTGGCACATCTTGTGAAAAGGCGTCAGCGAACTCCTGCAAAATGTTAGTGATAGCGGGAGGCAAAGAGGAAGGCACGTCCTTGAATGAAAATAATGCCTCTTTGCACACAAAAGCATAGCAAACAGATTTGCTGAAATCTAGCTCATCAATATCGGATTTGGTGGCAAGTAAACATGCACTTTCCAATTTAATTTCAGAAGCAACACTAGATGGTTTATTATTAGGCTTCATTTGTTGCTCAAATTCTTTTGCCACAATCTGATTTTCACTCTTATTCTTCTCCTGTTTTGCTTTATTAGCTATATTAATATCATCTTTCAAAATGGAATCAGGAGTCATAGGAAGCAAAGTAATATTTGTATCCTTATGAACAAGAGTATACTGATTGTTTCTACCATGGTGTACAATTTTTTTATCAAATTGCCATGGTCGACCAAGTAATAAGGAACATGCTTGCATAGGTACCACATCACAATCAACATAATCAGCATATGTAGAAATACTAAAGTGCACATGAACTGTACGTGTTACCTGAACCTTGCCGCTGTTGTTGAATCATTGGATGTACTAAGGATGTGGATGTGGTCTTGTGGTGAGAGATAGCTTCTCCACCATCTCCATGCTAGCCAAGTTGTTGCAGCTCCCTCCGTCTATGATGACGCGCACAGAATGTTCCTTCACAACTCCCTTTGTATGGAACAAATTATGCCTCTGATTTTTCTTAGCGTGTGTGACCTGCACACACAAAACACGTTGAGCAACTAAACATTCATACCTGTCAGCGTCTTTAGGAGCCATGTATTGCGTCTCATGTTCTGAATCATCTCCACCATGTTCTTCACGTGTAATAAGACCCAAAGTCTCCTCATGATAGTCACTAGCAGACTCATACCCACCATCCTCCGTAGCAATCATCACAGACTGAGATTTATATTCTCTCGCATAATGACCTCTTCCCTTACTACAATGACAAATGATATCACTTGTGTGCCCTGTTGATGCCATGGAAGAAGAAGAGCTCTATGCAGGCCCGACAGGTGCGCTCTTGCCAGATAATGGTGGTTGTGCCTGCTTTCTTGCATCACGGATGGAGGTGGCACCTGATGGAGGTGCTGGTGCAGTGGAAGTAGAAGATGCACGCGGTCTCCATGATGAAGGTCGACCTGCAGAAAAGTTAGTACGCGCCAATGCTTGTCGATCCTGCACTTCACGTTCAGCTTTACAAGCAAGATGGAATAAACGAGTGATATTAGTATACTCCTTATACTCTAGAATGTTCTAAATCTCTATGTTTAATCCACCCATAAAACGTGCAACCATAGCTTCATTTTCCTCAACAATACCACATTTAATCATGCCAATTTGTAATTCCTGATAACATTCTTCTACAGAATTTCTCCATTGTCTCAAATGCTGTAGTTTTTGAAGTAATTCACGTTGATAATATGGTGGAACCCAACGAGTATGCATAGCAGTTTTCAAAGCAGCCCAAGTAGCTGGAATAGGATATAATCTACAATGTTTAGACCGCCATACACATGCAAAATAGTGAATTCACAAATAGCAGCAGCAACTCGTCTCTCCTCAGGATATTGTAAACATTTAAAACATTGTTCAGTTTCTAACTCCCAAGTAAGATATACATCAGGAATTTATCTACCCTCAAACGATGGAATATTCAATTTTTGTTTAGGAATATGGTCTTGATCTCGTACCTGAGGTAGTGGTGTTGGCCTACCATTGTGAATATATACCTGAGGTTGACCTGCTGGTGGTGGTGCTGGTGGCTGCACGTAGTTCTGATTTGGATCAACCTCATCCTCGTAATAGTCCTCCACCTCTACAGTAGCAGCAGGAGCTACAGAAGTATCAACAACAGTAGCAGCGGCACCAGAATTTTGTCCTGGCTCAAGAGGGATACGCTGTGCTCGCCCTACTATATGGAGCGTGAAGCTGATGGTGGTAGACGTTTGAGTAACTCATCAAACTTGGCGTCCAACTTGGTGTCAATTGTCTTCTCAATGTCATCCATCTTCTCCATTGCCTTTCCAAAGCTGGCCATCACGTCTTCCACCTGTTGACCCAACATTTGATGAAACTTATAATGAAGCTCCTTGTTCGTCATGTTCTCCCAGTCAATCTCATCGGCTTGTGGTCCTGCCATAGTTAGCAGCAATAGAAACAGACAAGAATATGATCCTACAGACTACTGGAAAATGGTGGTGGTGGCCTGGTGGGGTGTCACAAATCCGTCAAGCAAATCTCAAATTCTTACCAGTTCTTACCCAGCAGCAGGTGGTGATCAGCAATCGTTGTAGTCAAAACTCTCAAAGCTTGGATAGAGCGATTACCAGGGAGAGTCAAACGCACAACATAAATGTATGTGGAGCTGGGAAGGCTTATAATATGGTAGCAAAAAGGGTCAGCAATAATTAATTCACAGAAGCAAAGTTGAATAAACGCTCAACGTCGGTACTGTGTTGGTCCTAGGCTAGACCGTGCTAGAGACGCGAGCCTAGAACACTAACAAAATCACGGCGCGGCATGTAATCAAGGGAGGAGCACACTCTGAAATTTTTTCCTTTTGTTTTGCACTTTTTTCCTCTTTTTTTACTCCGCAACAATTTTTTTTGAAGAAATCTACAAATGGTCTGAAAACTGCCTAGCTAGAATTTTCCAGACTTAGTTTTTTTAAAATTGTAACTATTTTTTTACTGCGGGTGGCACGGAAGTTGGGGAGTCCGACTTGGTCATGACTCGGAGTATGCCGCGATCTGGAAATCGAAAACAAAGGAACAAATAGTGGACTCGGACTAGGACTGGTGGCGGAGATGAATCTGGTGGAACTCGGGCTGGTGATGATGGTATATGATGGGCGGTGGAGCACGGACTGGTGGCGAATCTGTGGTGGAGGTGCATTCGGTTTATCGTGATGGCGGTGAATATGTGGTATATGGAAGCGGTGATGATGATGGTGCTATATGGCAGCGGTGATGGCGATGGTGGTATATGGCAGCGGTGGTGATGATGGTGGTATATGGCAGCTGTGATGACGATGGTGGTATATGGCAGCGGTGATGACGATGGTGCGACGGCAGTGTGACAACTTGTGAACAGAACTCGAAACTCTAAAGGACTAGACACTAAGACTAGCAACTCAACACGATGATGCAACCGCAAATTCAACAAAGCAAAAACTCTAAAAAAGATCATGCAAAGGCTCAGATTGGTTCGGATAGGATGAACTAACCCTAATTTTTTTGGCTTTTTCATGGACTATAGGTAAGAAGAACAGACTCGATCTAAACACGAAAAACTGTAAAATCTCACTGAGCAACCTGGAAATCTGATACCACTTGATAGAGGCGGGGTATCCTGATCTTTCGGTGAGATGATAACTATCGATTTGGTGGAGTAGACTTTGACGATCCGACTACAAACATGCACGATGTTGCGCCTTAGCAATCGCTAAACCAATCGCCTGAGGTTACTGACGATGCCGGAAGCACGATCAGCCTGATCACAAAGGTCTATTCCTGCATGCAATCGAAGAACAAGCAAGAATATGATAAAGCAATCTGAATATTGCGAATATATATGAAGTGTTGATAAAATTGGGGTTTCATAAGCGGTCTTGGTCTGGTCATTGGACAAAAACGAAGTACACAAAGTTGCAGCGATGGCTAACTTTTAACTAAGTAAAACACAAAGTCTAAACGACGCCCTAAGGGTTGTATATATGGAGGAAGAGGGGGGGAATTTCGTGGCCCTTGGGGAAGGGATCCAAAACCAACCCTATCTCTTGTTTCCCCACACATACGGACTCTAAAAACAGCCTATACTCAAGTATTTCGAAATTACATGGGCCTGGCCCAACAATAAGGTGACGCAGCACCTAGAATAGCCTCTGGACGAAAGTTATGAAGTAGCATCTTGTATATTTTGTCCAAGGCTTCATGCACTCATTATGGTGGCTTCAACATCCTGAAATCATCTTGTAACTCCGTTCTTGTTCCCCTTGCGCATGCCATCATCTCCATGCTTGTTCTTGCTCCAATGTTCATCCTTCTCCAAGCTAGGCCCTTCATTTGTAAGCAAAACAAATGTATCCAATTTAGGCAGCATCATATTCTCATGAACATTGGAATCATTACCAAGAAACGAAAGTACCTGGTAATTTAATTGGCGTGCGCGAGCTCTAGTAATTGGTCTAGTATGTATAACAGCAGGGGCTGTGGGTGTAACAATGGTACTGATGTCCTCATCAATGGGTACCTACACAAAAGAGACACAAACCAAAGAAAGTGTGTGCATGGTAAATGTACACATCATCCATCATGATGTGTATGTGATAGTGAGAGTTAGCACAAGATAAGCAAAGCTTAAAGAAATTTGAAGCACGACAGGGAAACATGTCATCCATCATGAAAGAATAGTTATCATGTATGGCATGATGGGGACACAAATTAGAGCAAGTATGTGGCACAACAATAGCATTTTTATTCATGGGGTGCATATGGTGCACACAATCATGGGAATCATGCAAATCATAGGATGTATCAAAGTCTCCTAATATGTATGAGGAAACTATGGGGGTCTCCTCATGAGCAATATCGGAATCATATGGAGAGTATTGAAAACATGGCAAACAATGCATGTCTGAAGCTAGGTTGTCATGGCATGGCATATGATATAAATGATGCAAAGGAAGCATATCAATATCATCACAAGAAAAACAAATGCCAATAACCATGGGCTTGTCATATATGCCATATTGCAAATTGGGTTTATTTTAATGGCATGTGCATAGTCACTATGATGGGATTGCAAGTAAGACATATGATTGATCTCATGCATAGCATATGACAAGTCAAGCGGATTATCAAACATGATTTGACCAAGAGAATTATCACAAGAAATCATATGCAACATGGCATCAGAACTAATAGACTCCACATGACAATCATCAAACTCATCATAAATGGGTAAATCATTGCATGGGGAAATCATGCTAGCATGAAGCATGGTAATAGGTGGATCAACATCATGGAAGCAATCAATGTCAAAAATGTGCACTAGTGGGACTAGAGCATCACCTTCACCTATGTTACCTTTCTCATTACACTCATGTGGTGTAGGTGAGGTGGCAAAGAACAAATCGTGGTCAATGTCATCATCGTGAGGGAACCATGTGGGGGGTTCATCATAGTCCACTATGGCCATCGTCATGTCCAAAGGGAGGACGAAGTCGTCGAGGATCGGCGCGTCATCATATATGGGACCTAGCACCAAATGAGAAGACACAATAGAGGTAGAGGGTAAGTCGTTAGAAATCGAAATGGCCTCACATGCCCTATCAACTACCTCACTCTCCCTATGTGGTGGTGGCTCACTCACTCCCTCATGGTAGGTGCACACAATGTCACATATGGTGGAGTCACTCAAATCACTCAAGTGGTTGTGGTGGTGGCTCTCCTCACATGGGAATTAGGGCAACTTGTCATATATGGGGCTAGTGGTGAAGTCACTCTCACTCTCAATATGGTGGCAAAAGTCATTCAAGTCATCATACATCGCCATGGTCGAAGGGAAAATCCCATGCTCAACCGTCTCGTAGTCGTCGTTGTGGATGAAGGCCGAAGATGGAACATCATCACTCTCATCGTGAATGAAGGCCGAAGATGGCACATCATCACTCTCGTCATGGATGAATGCCGAAGATGGCACGTCATCACTTTTGTCGTGGATGAAGATCGAAGATGGCACGCCATCACTCTCGCTGTCTTGTAGCATGGTCGTTGCAAAGTGAGCTCAGGGTCGAGTAGACTTGGCCTTTTTGAGTTCTTGCTCAGCCTTGAGAGCACCAATGTATAGGTCGTCGAGGGACTCATAGTTGTTGTTGAAGATAGTCTTGGCGATGTTGTTGTTCAATCCCATCATGAAGTAGAAATTCATCCAAATGGGTCGTCCACACCGGCTCGTCGTCAAGGCTTCCTTCATGCTCTTGAAGTACTCGTCAAGGGACTTGAATCCTTGTATGGTGTTCTTCAATTGGTGTTGAAGATGTTCCGTGTAGGTTGGAGGCACGAACTCTCGCCACAAAGCTCTCTTCGTCTTGGGCCAACTCATGTCGTAGCGCTCCGAAGGTGTGTGAATCCACCATGCTGATCTTCGGGAAGTTACTTGTGGCGCACTTCACTTAATCTTCGGGAGGAACTTAATGTAGCTTGAGGTAGTCGTCCATTAGGCGCTCCCACTCGAGATACTCCTCGAGTTCTTGAGTCTAATAGAATTAAATCGCATGGTCGGTGTCGAGGTCGTAGGAGCTCGAGGGAGTAGTGGACTTGAGCTCATGGAGTAGGCGAAGATGATGTACGTCCGAAGGCGAAGATGCCTTGTAGTCACTTTGCGAAGATGCCATCGTAGTTGAAGAATCCGTAGTCTTGGGGTTGATGTTGTGGCTCTGTATAGCCCGTGCACACGGGGTTATCGGAGGCCGTGTGCAGAGGAGTCGAGGGCCTATGTGCACGGGGTTGGCAGAGAAGCCAACATGCTCTGGGAAGGCTGCTCTTCCATTCTTTTGGCACGCCCTTGATGGCCTTGAGCTTCATGGTCTTGTCGGTGTGGATGCTTGTGTGTACTTGCCGGAGATGGTAGCTCGGTATTTGTTGCACTTGGGCATCTTCTCGAAGATGAGGAAGACCTCTTATGGTTATTGGGCCTTGAGCTCCTCCATGTGCTTGTCCATCTTGGCGTCGATGAAGTTCTTCATAGCATCGATTTTGTCATCATATTTGCCTATCCACACAAGACTCGAGCAAAGGTGAGTAGGAAATGAGATAAACTATACCAAGCTACCTTTTCCCAAAATTGAGGATGTATCTTGTATCACTCAATGTGAAATGACAGAATAGTGGAATTAGTACCGGACTTGTTCACTCACACCTACAAAGTTAAGATTATCGAGTGGCTTGGTTAGGACAAGTGGCACAAATTTCATGCAAATTGAAGTCCAAGATATTGTAAATGTTGAGATAAATACAAACTACTCAAAATGCAAAGCAAGTGATCACAAATATAGAGGAGGGCAATAAAGAATCACACACGGTGGGATAATGGAGCTTGTGCAATGATACGTCTCCAATGTATCTATAATTTTTGATGTATTCATGCCATGTTTATAATATTTTTACATGATTTTGGTGTGATTTTGTTAGAACAATCCGGATTGACGCTGTTTTCAGCAAAACTACCGTGGTGTTGTTTATGTGCAGAAATAAAAGTTCTCGGAATGCGCTGAAAATCAACAAAGATATTTTGGAAAATATAAAAAAATAATAGAACAAAGAGTTACCGGAGGGGAGTCCCATGGGCCCCACGAGGGTGGAGGGCGTGCCCCCTGCCTCGTGGACTCCCTGTGGGGCCCCTGACTTGTTCTCGACACCAACCTCTCCTATAAATACAGAAACTCCCGAAAAGAACCCTAGATCAGGAGTTTCATGGCCGCAAGCCTCTGTAGCCACCAAAAACCAATCAGGACCCTGTTCCGGCACCCTGCCGGAGGGGGGATCCATCACCAGTGGCCATATTCATCATACCGGCGCTCTCCATAATGAGGAGGCAGTAGTTCACCCTCAGGGCTGAGGGTATGTACCAGTAGCTATGTGTTTGATCTCTCTCTCTCTCTCTCGTGTTCTTGATATGGCACGATCTTGATGTACCACGAGCTTTTTCTATTATAGTTGGATCTTATGATGTTTCTCCCCCTCTACTCTCTTGTAATGGATTAAGTTTTCCCTTTGAAGTTATCTTATCGGATTGAGTCTTTAAGGATTTGAGAACACTTGATGTATGTCTTGCGTGGGATACCCGTGGTGACAATGGGGTATTCTATTGATCCACTTGATGTATGTTTTGGTGATCAACTTGTGGGTTCCGTGACCTTGGGAATCTATGCATAGGGGTTGGCACACGTTTTCGTCTTGACTCTCCGGTAGAAACTTTGGGGCACTCTTTGAAGTTCTTTGTGTTGGTTGAATAGATGAATCTAAGATTGTGTGATCCATATCATATAATCAAACCCGCGGATACTTGAGGTGACATTGGAGTATCTAGGTGAAATTAGGGTTTTGGTTGATTTGTGTCTTAAGGTGTTATTTTACTACAAACTCTAGGGCTATTTGTGACACTTACAGGAATAGCCCAATGGATTGATCGGAAAGAATAACTTTGTGGTGGTTTCGTACCCTACAATAATCTCTTCATTTGTTCTCTGTTATTAGTGACTTTGGAGTGACTCTTTGTTGCACGTCGAGGGATTGTTATATGATCCAATTATGCTATTATTGTTTAGAGAATTTGCACTAGTGAAAGTATGAACCATAGGCCTTGTTTCGAAGCATTGCAATACCGTTTTCACTCACTTTCGTTACTTGCTACCTTGCTGTTTTTATATTTTCAGATTACAAAAACCTATATCTACCATCGATATTGCACTTGTATCACCATCTCTTCGCCGAACTAGTGCACATATATAATTTACCATTGTATTGGGTGTGTTGGGGACACAAGAGACTCTTTGTTATTTGGTTGCAGGGTTGTTTGAGAGAGACCATCTTTATCCTACGCCTCCCACGGATTGATAAACCTTAGGTCATCCACTTGAGGGAAATTTGCTACTGTCCTACAAACCTCTGCACTTGCAGGCCCAACAATGTCTACAAGAAGAAGGTTGCGTAGTAGACATCAAGCTCTTTTTTGGTGCCGTTGCCGGGGAGATTAGTGCTTGAAGGTATATCTTTAGATCTTGCAATTGAATCTTTTAGATTCTTGTTTTATCACAAGTTTAGTCTATAAAAGAAAACTACAAAAAATGGAATTGAGGGTGCCACATATGCTTCCTCTTTTTAATGTCTTTCGTGAAAATAAGGATTCCGATAATTGTGCCAAAGTGTTAGAAGAAGAATGCATTAAAATGTTTGGCACTAAATATTTGAATGATGAGCATGATTGCAATGTTGTTAGTATGAATTCCTTGAATATCCATGATGCTATTGATATGCAAAGCTACAAGCTTGGGGATGATATGGTTTTTGAAGATGATATTTTTAGTCCTCCAAGTTTTGATGAGAAAATTTATTTTTATGATAGCATGCCTCCTATTTATGATGATTATATTGGTGAAAGTGTATTTGGAGAGGTCATGACTTTATTTAGTGATGAATCCACTATTTCGGAAGAGGTTCCAATTGTTTATGAGAACAAAGTTGTTGTCTATGATGATTATTGTGATGACATGTATACTATAAACAATAATGATAACCATGAAACTTGTCATTGTGATTTTAATTTTCAATTGGATTATGCCTCACTTTATAGTTATTTTGTTGAGTTTGCTCCCACTACTATGAATGAGAAGAATTTTGCTTATGTGTAGAGTAGTAAAATTTCTATGCTTATGGCTCATGAAAAAATGCTTTATGTGATATTTATATTGTTGAATTCATTCATGATGCTACTCAAAATTATTATGAGGGAGGAGTATATGCTTGTAGGAATTGCAATAATATGAAGTTTCCTCTCTATGTTCTGAAAATCTTGAAGTTATACTTGTTTTGCCTTCCTATGCTAGTTGATTCTTGCTCCCATAAATTGTTTTCTCACAAAATCCCTATGCATAGGAAGTGGGTTAGACTTAAATGTGCTTGCCACATATGCTTCATAATTCTCTCATTATGTTTCAATTCTTATCTTTTATGTGAGCATCATTGAAATCATCATGCCTAGGTAAAAAGGCATTAAAGAAAAGCGCTTGTTGGGAGACAACCCAATATTTACCCTTACTGTTTTTGTGTGTTCACATGATTATGCTACCGTAATAATCATGTTTATAGCTTTTGTTTCAATAAAGTGCCAAGTTAGACCTTTAGAATAGCTTGCAGTGATAGTTGTGTTGATCGTGCTGAAAATCAGAAACTCTTGCACTCAGTAAATAATTCCAGAATCTTATTGAAACATGATTTTGACCTGATTCATTTTGCTATGGATTGGTGCACAAATTTCTCAGGCGAATCTAATTTTGTTAGAATTTTGGCAGTTACAGAAGTATTCGAGAGTTATAGATTACTACAGATTGTTCTGTTTTTGGCAGATTCTGTTTTCTATGTGTTGTTTGCTTATTTTGATGAATCTATGAGTAGTATCGAAGGGTCTGAACCATAGCGAAGTTGGAATACAGTAGATATTACACCAATGTGAATTTATAATGAGTTCACGACAGTACCAAAAGTGGTGATTTATTTTCTTATACTAACGAGCTTATGAGATTTTCTGTTGAGTTTTGTGTTGTAAAGTTTTCAAGTTTTGGGTAAAGATTTGATGGACTATGGAATAAGGAGTGGCAAGATCCTAAGCTTGGGAATGCCCAAGGCACCCCAAGGTAATATTCAAGGACAACCAAGAGCCTAAGCTTGGGGATGCCCCGGATGGCATCCCCTCTTTCGTCTTCGTTCATCGGTAACTTTACTTGGAGCTATATTTTTATTCACCACATGATATGTGTTTTGCTTGGAGCGTCATGTCATTTTATTTTGTTTTTCTTGCTGTTTGAATAATATCCCAAGATCTGAAATTCTTAAATGTTAGAGAGTCTTCACATAGTTACATAATTATTCAACTACTCATTGATCTTCACTTATATCTTTTGGAGTATTTTTCATTTGCTCTAGTGCTTCACTTATATCCTTTTAGAGCACGGCGGTAGTTTTATTTTGAAGAAATTGATGAACTCTCATGCTTCACTTATATTATTTTGAGAGTTTTAAATAGCATGGTAATTTGCTTTGGTTATGATTTTAGTCCTAATATGATGGGCATCCAAGGGGGATATAATAAAAACTTTCATATAAAGTGCATTGAATACTATGAGAAGTTTGATTCTTTATGATTGTTTAGAGATATGAAGATGGTGATATTAGAGTCATGCTAGTGAGTAGTTGTGAATTTGAGAAGGAGGGAGAGGAGTATATATAGTCCTATGCAAAGAGAGGGATAAGTGGGGGCGAAATGGTAATACAAGGGCAAAGCTCGCAGCACCACACAGGGGCCCCCGTGTGCACGGGGTAAGTGGAGCCCGTGCGCGCGGGGTAAGTGGAGCCCGTGCGCACAGGATATCCAGAGACCTGACGCATGAGCCCGTGTGCACGAGGTTCGTGAGGCCCGTGGACATGGGGTCCCGTGGGCACAGTACACGCCCGTGCACACGGGGTCTTCAGGAACGCCAGCCTGGGAGACCCGTGGGCATGGGGTCGGAGGGGCCCGTGCGCATGGGGTCGGCTGGGAGCTGCTGCCTTCTTCTTGGCACTTCCTTCTCCGCTTCAAGGCTTCCCTCTTGGATGGTGTAGATGTTCTCTTCTTCTTGGACTCCTTCTCGATGAATGTGTAGCTCCGCTCACACCTATGTATGCACACGAGAGAGAGGTCAGGTAGTATACCATCCTCGAAAGGCACAAGTGGACACGTGTAAAGGAGATGATTCACCTTTGTATGTATGAAGTAGATGTCGCACGTGTCACTTGCCAAATGGACTCTTGACATGGTGATGTCCATAGGATGCTCCGCATCACCCTAGGTCGTACAAGGCTCATGGGCCCAAGTGGAAGTAATGCAACATCTTTAGACTTGTAGTTTGACTCGGATTCTGTTGTAGCATCAGATTGTTTTGTTGATAACTCAACGCTCCGGACGAATTTTAAGGTGAATCCTATTGGGTTGGCGAGATCACGAAATCTACATTCCAACAAAAAAAAGAATCACCCAATTTGGAGTCCGTATGAAAGAGTTATTGGTGTTTTGAGTCAGGTATGTCTCTGCAGTCCGAATCTGAATCCAGAACGTGAGAGATGTGGACTCTATCTTCTCTTTGCCCAGAAGTGAAGTAAGAGGACTTTTTGAACAGCACCTAAACTTCTCTTTTTCCCTTATCTTCATACGTGGATCGTAGAAATGTCCCATACACCTGCAATTAGACATGGCACAAAAGTTTGTGAAGTATTTTCCTCTTTGATGACATAAATAAATTATTGCATAGTTTGCATTAGAAATCACCTCACAAATATACATGTATGCAATATTTTTGGTATTATCCAAGGTAGTCATGTCCACATCACATGGTCTATCACCCATCTTGCTACCACCCTCACGTATTCACAAGCTGATGCATTATTCTTGGATCATAAAGTACGCAACAGTTCATCCTCACTCCATTTATGCACTCGAGAGATTATAGGTCATTCTGAATGGTGGAAGATGGCTCGTCAATGCGTTCAACTTACCTTGAAAGTTGTATTCACGGTCTGCCCCGCCATGTTGTATCCATAAAATGGACACAATTTTGCCATAAAAACTCCATTGGAGCTCCATGACCCGCCAAAACAATCACAAGCAAAAGTTGTATGCGTCCATAACCCACTCGCAGGCTTCGACAACATTTCGGAGGCAAAATCCAGGTTGTAAAATTGAGTTCCGGATGATTTTATGCTTGAAGTATACTCTGCCACCCTCTACCACCTTTCCGTGAGCTCACCTGCAGACTGATTTATGGACAATAAAATATAGAACAATGCACCATCCTTCAATTACAAACTAGAAAGTCTACAGGTTCAGTCACGACACAAGAAAGGAGGCTCCTCATTGCATCAAAACCCAAGAATTAATATGTTACATGGTCTATCACCCATCCCGCTACCATCCTCATGTTTTCACCAACAGATGCATTATTCTTGGATCATAAAGTACGTAACAGATCATCCTCACTCTGTTTATGCACTCGAAAAATTATAGGTCACTCCGAATGGTGCAATATGGCTCGTCGGTGCGATCAACTTACCTTGAAAGTCCTATTCACGACCTATCCCACGATGTTGTATCCATAAAATAGCCACAATATTGCCATAAAAACCTCATTAGAACTCCATGACCCGCCAAAATAATCACAACCAAAAGTGGTATGCGCCTGTAACCCACTCGCGGGCTTTGACAACATTTCGGAGGCAATGTCCAACTTGTAAAATTGAGTTCCGGACGATTTTATGCTTGAAGTATACTCTGCCACCCTCTACCACCCTTCTGTGATCTCACCTACGGAGTGATATATGGACAATAACATATATAACAATGCACCATCCTTCCATTACAAACTAGAAAGACTATAGGTTCAGTCACGACATAAGGAGGAGGCTCCTTGTTGCATCGAAACCCAACAATGCATAAGTTACAAGGTCTATCACCCATCCCGCTACCACCCTCACGTTTTCACCAGTGGATGGATTATTGTTGGATCATAAAGTATGTAACAATTCATCCTCACTTTGTTTATGCACTCTAAAAATTATAGGTCATTCCAAGTCATATTCACAGTCTGTCCCACGATGTTGTATCCATAAACAGCCACAATATAACCATAAAAACTCCATTAGAGCTCCATGACCCACCAAAACAATCACAACCAAAAGTTGTATGCACCTGTAACCCACTTGCGGGCTTCGACAACATTTTGGAGGCAATATTCGGCTTGTAAAATTGACTTCCGGACGATTTTATGCTTGAAGTACACTCTTCCACCCTCTACCACTCTTCCGTGAGCTCACCTACGGAGTGATATATGGACAATAACATATAGAAAAATGCACCATCCTTCCATTACAAACTAGAAAGACTACATGTTCAGTTACGACACAAGGAGGAGGATCCTTGTTGCACCGAAACCCAAGAATTCATACGTTACATGATCTATCAACCATCCCGCAACCACCCTCACGTTTTCACCAGATGATGCATTATTCTTGGATCATAAAGCATGTAACAGATCATCCTTACTTCGTTTCTGCACTCGAAAAATTATAGTTTATTCCGAATGGTGCAAGATGGCTCGTCGGTACGATCAACTTACCTTGAAAGTTGTATTCACGGTATGTCTCGCGATGTTGTATCCATAAAACGGCCAAAGTTTTGCCATAAAAACTCCCATGGAGCTCCGTGATGCACCAAAACAAGCACAAACAAAATTTGTATGTTGTAAGTGCATCTAGTGCCACCCCTAGTTGGTTTTGGAGTATTGACGACAAACCTGGTTGAGGGACTAATGTGTTTGTGAGAATTGCAGGATAACACAGGTAGTAGTCCCTCATTGATTCGGTTTACCTACCGGAGATGACCCCTAAAAATGTGTGAAGACATTGAAGACAATGGTGGTCTGTGAAGATATTCACATTGAAGACTATGACACGAGAAGACATTGAGTGAAGACTATGGAGCGCGAAGACTTAGCTGTTTCGATGTTTCTTTTCTTTGTTGTTGAGTCATAGGAACTACCACACTGTTAAGTGGGGTCCAAGTGAACAAAGTCAGAGTGACTGAAGTGATGCTCAACCAAATCCTATGTCTTCGAGTGAAGACAATGAGAACAAATCTTATCCAGAGTCGGGTGAGTCAGCTTGACTTGTAGCCCAAGTCAAGCTGTCGCATGTGTTTGAAATCTGACCATTGCGACACGTGACAGTTCCTTAGTGACCCAGGGTCATTTCGGACAAATCAGGTCGGGTTGCCCAGTGGCTATAAATAGCCCACCCCCTACACCATAAATTGGTGGCTGCTCAGAGTTAGATACAGCTTTTGTCGTTTGAGAGCAACCCACCTCTGAAGCTTTTGAGAGAGAATCCTTGCGAGAACAAAGCCCAAACCACCCAGAGCCCAAAGAGTGTTTGGCATCACTGAAGTCTTTCTGTCCGCGTGATCTGAAGACTTGTTACACTTCAGGACTATGAATCCTCTAGCCGGTTAGGCGTCGTTCGGAGCATCCAAGAGCCATTGTGGATTGCCGGTGAACGAAGTCTGTGAAGGTTCGGAAGTCTACCTTGAAGACTTACCAAAGTAATTGGGTGGGGACTAGGTGTTCTTAGCTCAAGGGGAATAAGGTGAAGACGCGGTCTTTTGAGTTGAATCTTAGCCTCCCTAACCAGACATACAGTTGTCACAGCAACTGGAACTGGTCGAACAAATCCATGTCCTCCTGAAGCTACTGGTTCTATCTCTCACTTCTCTCTACTTACTGTTTGTCTTTGTGAAGTCATTGCCTGCTTGCACTATCTGTTTGACTTCATTGTGTGACTACCTGATCTGATTGGCTTCATACTATCTTCCATCTTGATCCTTACTACCTAGATGCTAATAGTCTTCGTGCTTTCACTTCATTGAATACTTGGCTATGGCTTGTCTAGTGTAGTCTACCTTCCGCTGCATTCGAATAGTGTTATTTCTATTGTTTGTCTTCTAAACTCCCATGTTTTGAAGACTCTCATAAAAATCGCCTATTCACCCCCCCTCTAGTCGATAACTAGCCCTTTCAATTGGTATCAGAGCAAGGTACTCCCTTGTTCTGTGTGTTTTGGTTTAACCACCTGGAGTTTAGCTATGTTGACTGCAGGGATAATCAAAACCTCTGCTGCGTGCCCCATCTTTGATGGCACTGAATATCCCTACTGGAAGAATAGGATGCGCATGCATCTTGAAGCCATTGATGTCGATCTGTGGTATGTCGTCAAGAATGGCGTTCCCAAGACTGGTGAAGGTGTCACCCCTGCTGATGTCAAGAAAGAAGTTCATTCAACTGGACTCTACTGCCAAGAACATCATTTGTGGTCATCTGACCAAAGGGCAGTATGGCCGTGTGGGCGCTCTGGAAACGTCGAAGCTAGTCTGGGACTGGCTCTCCAAGGTTAATGAAGGTGCCTCAACTCAGCATGATCAAAGAATCAGTACTCTCCGCAACCTCTTCAACCGCTTCAAAAGACACGAGAACGAGAAAGTTCAGCTCACGTTTGATCGCCTCACTGATATCACAAATGAGCTCCGTGCACTCGGTGCAACTAACATTACGAAGCATGAAATAGTGAAGACACTACTGAGATCTCTTGACAGCTCATTTGACACCTTAGCCCTGATGATACAAGAACGCCCTGATTTCAAGACACTCGATCCGTCTGACATACTTGAGAGGCTCAACACACATGAGTACCAGCTATCTGAGAAACGAGATATCTATGGTCCCAACTATGGCCGAACTCGCGCTTTGAAGGCAAAGGCTGCTGCTTCCTCATCTAGAGAAGAATCTGACTGCAGTTCTGGTGATCCTGAAGACATTGGAAAGGAGCTTGCTATGCTTGTGAAGAAGTTCCAGAAATTCACTAGGAAGAAAAGCTTCAGAAAGTCTTCACGATCCAGCTCAAGGGATGATGAAGCTCCCACCCATGACAGCAAGAAAAGAACATGTCACAAGTGCAAGAAACCTGGCCACTACATCTCTGAATGTCCACAATGGGACAATGAGAAGAAGAAGAAGAGCAAAGAATATGATTCTGATGACAAGAAGAAGAAGAAATCCTCAAAGTCTTCTTCCAAATCTCCCTCCAAGTGTTCATCGCACAAGAAGAGCTCATCAGGCAAGGCACGTGCTTTTGTTGGCAAGGAAAAGGATTCATAGGAGGAGTCTGCTTCGGAAGAGTTGGTGGAGTTTGAGGAGGAGTCCGACTCTGGTGTCGCAAGTCTGGCTCTAGCTACAGCTTACGTCACCAAGTCCATCTTCAACACTGAAGACAATGGCTCCGTCACCAACACTGATGACGAGAACGACTCGACTCCCACCTACTGCTTCATGGCACATGGTGCCAAGGTAAACTCTCGCGATGCTTACTTTCAAACATCAAGTGAAGATGACTTTGACGGTGAATCTAGCTATAAAAAACTTGCTAAAATTGCAACTGAACAACAGAAAGCTATGGAACATATTCAAAAACTGTTAGACAAAAGCGATGATCTGTTGGACGCGGAAATGACTAAGACTCAGTCCTTAATTGAAGACATCAAAAATCTTCATGTTAAGTATCAGGAACTTGAAGGTTGACATGAATCGCTCACAACTTCTCATGAAAAGCTTTCCTATGATTATCTTCAAAGGAAGCAGGAACTTGAGAAATTGAGATCGGATCATGAAGATCTTCAAAAGGAGAATGAGTCACTTCGCGCTCAACAGACCAGTCCCGCTCAGGAAGGATTTGAACCACCATGTTTAAAATGCATTGAGCGTGATAACGCTACCTCTGTTGTTGAATGCTCTACTGCTACTGTTGTTGCAATATCTTCAAATGTTGAAGTGGTAACTAACCCCTCTACTGAGGATACCACTACTATTGCTGATGAGAATGCCAGGTTGAAGAGACTGCTTGAGACAGGGATGTACAAAAGCCTCAAAGGGCATCAGACATTCTGTGATGTCCTCAAAAAGCATATTTTGAACCGAAACCCTAGAAAAGAGGGTGTTGGGTTCGAGAGGAAAATGAATGTTGATGGTTCGTACTGGAAGCCTGAGCAGTACCCCAAAACCACATGGGTTGCTGCAAAGGAACCTTCAGTAGATCTATACACCTTATCTGGTTTCACTTGTTCTAACCCCATTATCATTGATGAATCCTTTGATGCAAACTATAAAATTTTTAAGAATCAGAATGGTGAAGTGTTTGCCAGGTATATTGGTACTAACTGCAGGAATGGACCACCTATGAAGAAGATATGGGTACCTAAAAGTGTTCTTGAGAATCTTCCAGTGAATGTCATCATGACACCACCTGTGAAGAAGACAAACCACATACCAAAGGCTTCATATGGTCCTAAAGCTTCATACAGACCATGCACTCATACGAGTCACCCTAACGTCAATGTTTTGCAGGGAAATCATACTCAAACCCATGAATATGAGCATGTTTCATCAAACTGCTCTGTTCGTAGAACTAAGAACTTTTCTGCTTACTCATATGAGTATTATTCACCCCCTGCAAGGCTATTTACTAGGGCTCCAAAGCCAAAGTTCTCAGATTCTGCACTTAGACTCATTGCTTCTAAGCCACCCCTGAAGATGTGGGTGGTTAAGAAAACTTAACTCTCTTTTGCAGGGAAAGGTCTCCAGCCGGAAATCAAAAGCATCCAAAGCTAATGCTGGAGACCTTAAGAACCTTGTAGGGTGCAAGATAAAATGCCCAAATGGTCTTACCATGTATTTTACTCCATATTT
The DNA here is from genome assembly GCF_002162155.2 of Triticum dicoccoides. NCBI lineage: Eukaryota > Viridiplantae > Streptophyta > Magnoliopsida > Poales > Poaceae > Triticum > Triticum dicoccoides. The sequence continues at coordinate 306,801,627 of NC_041393.1, read as the reverse complement.
CCTTGACACTCATCCTGTGTATCCTAACCAAGACCTGAATTTCCATGTTCCACTTGTTCGTCAAATGTTTCTGCTTCACAACTCGCTTGGTGAAGCCTATCCCCCAAACTGCACTATAGGCTACAACACCTCGTGCTTCCGAATGGATTATGGATAGTGGATGCACTAATCACATGACTGGCGATCGAAGTCTTCTGATGGATTCAACGCTTCGTCCATCAGACAAGAGCCACATCACATTTGCTGACACTGGTAAAAGCAAGGTATTGGGTCTAGGTAGAGTTGCAATATCAAGGGATTAGCACATGGATAAAGTGATGCTTGTTGAATCCCTTGGTTTCAACTTAATGTTTGTCTCAATGCTTTGTGACTTAAACATGATTGTGCTATTTGGAAAATATCGCTGCCTTGTACTAATGGAATCTGACAAGTCTCTAGTCTTTGAAGGATATCGAAAAGATGATCTGTATATGGTAGATTTCTCAGCAGGACCACAGATGGTCGTATGTCTTCTAGAAAAAGCTTCAGAATGCTGGCTTTGGCATCGAAGGCTAGGGCATGCTGGCATGAGGAACTTGCACACTCTCGCAAAGAAGAAGCATGTTGTGGGCATCGAAGGCGTCAAGTTCAAGAAGGATCATCTGTGTGGTGCCTGCGAAGCCGGAAAGATGACAAGAGCCAAGCATCCCTCGAAGACAATCATGACCACATCTCAACCCTTCGAGCTGTTGCACATGGACTTATTTGGCCCTACTCACTACTCCACTCTCAATGCTACTGCTTGCCTCTATGGCTTCGTCATTGTTGATGATTACTCTCGATACACTTGGGTGCATATAATTCTCTACAAGACTGAAGTGCAGGATGTATTCAGACGCTTCGGCAATCATGCCATGACGAACTATGGCATCAAGATCAAGCACATCAGAAGCGACAACGGCACTGAGTTCAAGAACACCGGCCTCGACCTCTACCTGGATACCATGAGTATCACTCATGAGTTCTCTGCTCCGTACACACCTCAGCAGAATGGCATCACCGAGCACAAGAACACAACTCTTATTGAGATGGCACGAACGATGATTGATGAGTACAAGACTCCACGGAAGTTTTGGCCTGAAGCCATTGATACTGCATGCCATGTCATCAACCTTGTTTATCTTCACAAGCTTCTGAAGAGAACCTCCTATGAGCTCCTAACTGGTAAGAAGCCCAATGTAAGCTACTTCAGAGTATTTGGTGCTAGGTGCTGGATCAAGGATCCACATCACACTTCAAAATTTGCACCGAAAGCACATGAAGGTTTTATGCTTGGTTACGTAAAGGATTCGCACTCCTACAGAGTCTTCAACCTCTTTCACTATAAAGTGGTTGAAACTGTGGATGTTGGTTCGATGAGACTAACGGCTCGCAAAGAGAGCACCTGACAAATGTGCTAGATGAATTATCCCCTAGCGAGTCAATCAAGCAAATGGGAACTGGAGAAATCATACCCTCTGAGAATCAAACTGAAGAAGAACTGATTGTTTCTGCATCCACTCAACCTGAAGACAATGCTCAACCTGAAGATAATCCTCCAAATGATGACATTGATCAGAATGAGCAAAGTCTTCGTCCTGCTCATCCTCGTGTTGCAAATGAAGTACAGATTGAGAAGATGATCGATAGCCTCAATGCACCAGGTCCACTCACTCGTTCAAGAGCCACACAAAGAGCAACACAACTCACCAATTTCTGTGGACATTTTGCATTTGTCTCAATCTCAGAACCCAAGAAATTCACCGAAGCCTTTATGGAACCTGAATGGATTCAAGCAATGCAAGAAGAGCTTCAACAGTTTGAGTTGAATAATGTGTGGGAACTAGTCAAGCGTCCTGATCCACGGAAGCACAATATCGTTGGCACCAAATGGATATATCACAACAAGCAAGATGAGCATGGTCAAGTGGTCAGAAACAAAGCTCGTCTCGTTGCACAAGGTTACACTCAAGTGGAAGGAATTGACTTCGATGAAACATTTGCTCCGGTGGCAAGACTTGAAGCCATTCGGATACTGCTAGCCTATGCAAATCATCACAATATCCTTCTGTATCAAATGGATGTGAAGAGTGCGTTTCTCAATGGAAAGATAGAAGAAGAAGTATATGTCGCACAACCTCCTGGCCTTGAAGATCCAAAACATTCTGATATGCTATACAATCTCAACAAGGCACTATATGGCCTCAAACAAGCCCCTCGCGCTTGGTATGACACGCTCAAAGACTTCCTGAAGAGCAAAGGCTTCAAACCTGGTTCACTAGATCCTACTCTCTTCACGAAGACATATGATGGTGAACTGTTCGTATGCCAAAAATCTATGTGGATGACATTATCTTCGGCTGCACCAACAAGAAATACAGTGATGAGTTTGGTCACATGATGCAAGAGTAATATCAGATGTCCATGATAGGTGAGCTGAAGTTCTTTCTGGGTCTCCAAATTCGTCAACAACGCAATGGTATCTTCATATCTCAAGAAAAATATCTCAAAGATTGCCCGAAGAAGTTTGGAATGCAAGACTGCAAAGGATACACGATGCCAATGCCAACCAAAAGTCATCTGGATCCCGACGACAATGGTAAAGAGTTCAATCAAAAGGTATACCGCTCCATGATTGGTTCTTTGCTTTACTTATGTGCATCTAGGCCAGATATAATGCTTAGAGTTTGCATGTGTTCCCGATTCCAAGCGGCACCAAAGGAATCGCATCACTTAGCTGTGAAGCAAATTCTTCGATATTTGGCTTACATCCCAACACTAGGATTATGGTATCCAAAGGGCTTAGAGTTTGATCTAGTTGGATTCTCAGATGCTGATTATGCTGGTGACAAGGTTGATCGCAAGTCCACATCAGGCACATGTCACTTTCTGGGACGATCACTTGTCTGTTGGTCTTCAAAGAAGCAGAACTGTGTATCTCTCTCCACTACTGAATCCGAATACATTGCTGCTGGATCTTGCTATGCTCAGCTTCTCTGGATGAAGCAAACTCTCAAGGACTATGGTATACACCTGAAGAATGTGCCTCTCTACTGCGACAATGAGAGTGCCATCAAGATTGCCAACAACCCAGTTCAACACTCGAAGACAAAGCACATTGAGATTCGTCATCACTTTCTCAGAGATCATGTTATGAAGGAAAATATTGATATCATTCACATCAACACTGAAGAGCAATTGGCCGATATCTTCACAAAGCCCTTGGATGAGAAAAGGTTTTGCAAGTTGTGGTGTGAGCTAAATATCTTGGAATCCTCAAATGTCCTGTGAATTTGACACACATCCTAACACTTATGCATTTTGATGACTTAGATGTGCAACACACAAAGTAACGTATATCTTCAATCAATGAAGACATACACTCTAAGTGTGAATACATTAATGCGGAATTTGACTTCGGAGCGCCACGATAATTGTGCGCCGTGTCTGGGTCTAATACTTCCTATACGGTGGGTAATGCCACCACCAAACTTTTGTTTGAAGTGTTTCTCTTGGCGTTATGTTTGCAAAGTCTTCATAATTAATTTGTCTTCATCCCTGACTTGTATTCAAGTTTATCTTCATCTAGTTGATTTGGCCTTAAACTAGTTATATACTACTTGTGTTCTGTCTTCTACAACATTCACTTATAGCTATGACTTCTTGTTGAATCTTTTGATCTAAGTGAATGTGATCGGACCCTAACCTATCTATGCTTCTACCTCAACTTTATCTGTCCAAGTCATATGCATTCTATTGAAAACTGTCGATTATCTTCACTGAGACCTTGTCAGCTGAAGACAATCTGACAAACATTTATATCTGTTTTTAATGCTTTATCCTATTTGCCTGAAACCCAGAGAATTCGGAACGACCACCCCGACAATCCGGGCGTGCGTGGGAACATGGAACAACTCCCAAGGTGTTGCATGCTTGCCACGTGTCCGTCAGATGCGAACCGCCAGGGGCACCTCCGTAATTGCGCTTTGCCGTCTCTGACCTTATAAATACCCATCACGTCTCGGTCAGAAATTCTTCTTCCTCCTCGCCACCTCTCGCAAACCCTAGCGCCTCCGCTAGCTCTCGACGATGCCGACGACGAAGCGCTTAGCTGCCGCGGCTTCTTCGATGTCGTCCTCATGCCGGCCGCGGACCTTGTTCTCTCCGCCTTCGCCGTAGGTGTCTTCCGCTGCCAAGTTAGGGCACGGAAGATTGAACTGCTTGGCCTCCAACTTCGCTCCGTCTAGCAGTTCTTCGTGTGGTAATAAAATTTCACTTTTTACCGTCTTTTCAATCTGATAGATTCATCCTTCTTTACCAAAAGTTGTTTCTAGATCTCCAAGTTGAATCTATCTCTTTCTGCATCTCATACTCTGCCTAGTCTATTCACTTATGTTTTGTCACAAGTTAGATTCCTCACTTGTACTTATTCTTGGATTTGTACAACTCTGGAACCAACTCTCATCAAATAAGTGAATGTCTTCGCGTTATGAGGTCAATGTCTTCAAACTGATTTATCTTCAAAATCTTCTAAGAATGCATATGACCTCTTCCCCTTCCCTCGCACCTCTAATGCTGTCACAGGTACATGTCCGTGGGAGAATCCCTTGGTTCTCATAGTCTGCATTCGTTTGCAGAATTCTTACAGAGTCATATCAATTCACCTGAAGCCAGTTCTTGTCTGACCAGCCGTCTGAAGCCCTTGCAAGTACTGAAGCCTTTCAGATTAAGCTTCATGGACACTGAGAAGTCAGCAAGAAAGGGAGGCAGACAGTGCCGTCGGAACACTTCCAAGGATTTGCCTCCAGATTTGCACGAGCTATACAAAACAGACCCTGAGGAAACCTATACGAATCACAAGAACGAATCCAGTGGATTCGAAGATATTGGGCAGAAGAATGGTTCAAATATCGCTTCGTCACTGAAGAATATGTAGAGAAGAATGCCATCAAGGGAACCTGGGGAGATATTGTGTACAAAAATCTTCAACCCCAGTCCCTTCCTGAAGCCATCCAACGAGAATTCTATCCATGCATGATTCGCAGACCGCAGCCAGAGAACGGTGACCCTTCCTCTCTATAGTGGTGCCGTGAAGACCATCTGTTCAAGTGCAACTACCAGTTCACCAAAGACTCAGTTGAGAAGAACAAGAAGGCTCTAGGGCTTGACTTCAACCCTGGTCCTTCCTCACCTCGGGATGATAGCACCCGTGAAGCCAATGAAAACAGGATCGACCCCTTCTACAACCTTGCTGGCCTCATCACCACATTGTTGTCCAAGGTGCCAAAGTGGATCATTCTGATGATGGTGCTGACACTAATGAAGCTCCAGCTCCTACTCCAAAGCCACAGAAGCAAAAGAAGGCTAAAGCTTCAAAGTCATCTGCTGCTCCAAAAGCTTCGCGAGTGAAGCCATTGGCAACTTCCCCTCCTGCTCCCAGTAACACCTCTGAAGATCTCTCTCGCATCTCCAAGAAGCGTGAGAAGCCACAGAAGAAACATGTTCAGCGACACAGTCAAGCCCTAACACCTGCTGTCGTTCTGAGGAATGAATTTGAAGCCATTGATTTGTCTTCAGATGAAGAATTTGGCAATGATGCTCTCGAGCAGTTGATCAAGAGCAAGCAAGAGGCGGAGATCTTCAATGATCTGCCCCTCTTTGATGTGAACATCTTGCACAATTTCATTGATGAATGGTTCGACAATCAAGATCTCAGCTTTGATGATCTTCAACTCCCCATTGGCATCAACGTCTCCTTTCAAGGCGCAATTGCTCCTGAGCTGGCTCTGGCTCGGCGAATTGTTGAACTGAAGCACAAGATTGATTTTGAGAAGGAACAGTTCAAGAAGCATGTGGCCAAGCTGAGTGTGGCTGATGTCCAGAAATTCAAGGTGATGCTTAATGACCTCAAGGAGGCATTTCGCAAGAAACGTGAGGAAGCCAAAGGCTCAAGAGAGCGCATGAAAACTCTAGCTGCACACTGTGTTCAAGCTTACAACGAAGCTGAAAAGCGCAAGGCTCTTGGGCATCCAGGCATTGACCCCAAGATGGCTGCCAAAAAAAAGAAGAAGTCTACTGTGGCCCCCACTGAAGCTCCAAGGCGGGAAGAACCTCACATTGTCTTCCCAGCCAGCATGACAGGCTCGAAGCCTAAGGTCTCCATAGTGGCTTCAGAACAGAAGAAAACCAGGGCAGCTGAAGCCGAAGCCAGAAAGCGCAAAATCAAGCGCACTACTGATGATGCACCACCCCCAAAGAAGAGAAAACCCAAGAAGAGAGATCGGGCTGCTCCCACGGAGCCCCTTATAGTTGAACCCATTGCTTTCACTCACCCTGACCCTGACAATCAAGAGAGTCGGTTGATAGTCCATGAGTCTGCTTCCACAAAGGCTCCTGAGGCTCAAGAAGCTCCAGTCGTTGACCCCATCACGATTGAAGACATTAGTCCGCACGACAATGTAGAAGATGATGAAGTCCTTCCTCAAATTGAGCGCCCAATGGTATCATCGCCTGTTCTCACGAACAACGAGCTCATTAGCATTGGTCGTCCTTTAACACCAATCTCTCAAGATGCCTCGTGGGTTGATCGCCCCCAACCAGCAACTCCAGTTCCAGACTCGCCAAGTACACCCCGTCCTTCACCAACGCAAGGTCCAAGTCCAATTGTCAATGACGACAATTACATGGAGACCACACCATCACCGAAAGCGTTGCCCGTGTTTCAACGGCTTCGCAAAGGCCAGAGGCCATCAGTCTCCATGACAACCATCACAGAAGAGGATTCACACCAGTCCAACTCAGTGGCACGTCAAGTGTTCCCTGAAGATAATCCTTCTGTGACGGTTCCCTCGTCTGAAGCAAATGTTGCTGAAGACAATTCAGCTGCATCAGCCGAAGAAAGACAAGAAGAAGAGCATGTTGCTACTCCCCCTACCACCCAAGAAGTTGTTCTTGAGGAGAATGTATCTGTGCCCGACCCTCCAGCTCCTCAAGTGGAGGTTGAAAATCCTGAGGCGGCCACCAACAACACTACTAAAGCCAATGACGTTGTCATGGCTGAAGCCAATGTGGCGCCTGCGATGAACACTATGCTTGAAGCCACTAATGCACCTCCAACAACTGTACAGCCTGACGCCTCTGCTAATGCCACTGCTCCTGTTCCGCCTCCAAGGCCCCACACCATTGAGCATGCATTCTACCAAGGCGAGCTTGTTCCTGTAAGATGGCCAATTTTGGTTCCTCCGCTGCTCCCGGACCTCAGTTTGACTATCATGTGGAGCACAGGCCTCAGGTTCAGAAGCCAAAACCAAGGCTGCCAAGATTCCCAGGTTCTACATCAGCACCAGGCACATTCAATGTCAACGGCTTCATTGCACACAACACCTTCTTTGACAGTGCCAAGAACCCATACTCCAAGCCCAAAATATCATCAGATCGGTTCTGGAGCTATCAGCAGCGCAGCTACTACTCCTGTATTCTATACATCAGGAGCACATATTTCCTCATATGCGTCTGGACACAGAAGCCATTGCTGATCTGCCCTGCCTAGAAGAAGCCCTTGACTGCTTTCGCGATGCTGGCCTTCTGCAGTTTGTCACCGACAAGGAACATTGGAATGAAGAGCTTCTACTGCAATTCTATGCAACCCTCCACATTCGTGGCTACAACAGGGATACAACGACATGGGTCCTTGAGTGGATGACAGGCAATGTTCATCATGAAGCCAAAGCCTTTGATCTCATTGAGCTTACCGACCTTTCCACTCCAGGCGAACTGTACAAACCTGGTTGTCAGCTTCACCGCGATGTTGAGCATCTTTCAGAAGCCAGAGCCCAACATGAGCCAAATGCTGAGCATGATGAAGCCACTGCCACATGACGCTGAATATCCAAAGGAATTCTTTGTTGAAGACCTCGAGTATCTGCCCCGCACCATCTATCATATCATAAGGCGAACTCTATGGCCCATCAAAGGACATTCCTCCTCAGCGAAGCTTGAAGGTGCAATGAAGACATTGGTCTTCCACATTCTCAATGGAAAAAGCTTTAATACTCAAGATTTCTTCATTCGCCAGTTTGCTGCATCTGGCTCTGACATTTTCGGTCTGAAATTTTATGCTCCTTGGGTTATGCTTTGATCAAGCTGCACTCTGCTGTTGACTATCAGCCCTCTGCTCGCAACCATATTATCTTCCTGCCAGAGGTTGATATGTCAGTCGAAGCCATTTACCCAGAGCCTGCCAAGGAAGCGCTATATCTTCACAATGCAGATCGTCAGAGTTTCTCTTAGGATGTTGAAGGTGTTTAGGCTGCTTCTCGTGTCTATCCATTGGCCGGCAACACTCGTCGTGCATGTACTGAAGCCACAGAAAGCACCATTGCACCAAGGCCTCGCAAGCGATCCCGTGTGCTCAATGACTGAGAGCTTCTTGTGGCCCTGCATCAGAAACAAGACAGCATCACTTCTGGCTGAAACAACAAATGCAAAGCCTCTTGGTGGATGTCAATCGCTTTCGCAATCTTGCCACCAAGAACGCCTTTATCACTCATGAAACCTGTTAGAGGACTTGGAAGGGTTTAACACTGCTCAGTGCTGAAGCTGGTCTTCAAGACGATGGCTTCACCGAAAGATTCAAGTTTGACTCCACTCCTCCCAGGAATGTTGTTTTACATCGAACCCTGTCTCTTGAAGATTCAGAGTACTCTTCATCCGCAGCCACAGTAAATGCCAGAGTTATTGATGAAGCCGATGATGCTACTTCACCACCTCCAACATCAGTGCGAATCGACACTGCACCAAGTTCTTCTGCACCACCAAACGTCAACGACGACCCTGCTGCTTCACCTACTCCTCATGGGAACGAGTAGAGACTATGTCTTCAAACCTTTTTGGTCCTCACTGACAAAAGGGTGAGAAGCATAGGTTGATAGTCTGCAAGCGGGTCCATATGGGTGGTTACTATACTTTTGCCTAGTGTCTACAACTCTTGTTTATGATACTTTTGGTTCTTTGAGTTGTAACACTTCAACTTGATGGTCGTCTGCTACTTTTTCTGCTATTCTGTGATGCGACGATAAATTCCGCATGTGCGATGATAAATCCCGCATGAAGTAATTTCGCAGACGTCCATTTTTCATTATGCATGTCATTATTCATATATATCTGTTCATGCATGATGTATTATCTTCATATGGTAAAGAGGATCTCCACAAGTACAACCTGCCATGTGCATTTGCATTCCAACGCAAAACATTTATATGCACATCTTCACGGGGAGCCTTTTGCCACTTATGAAGACAATACCTTAATCCTTTACAATTTCACATACTTTTATCCCCGTTGAAAACTTCAACCAGTTTGTCATCAATCACCAAAAAGGGGGAGATTGTAAGTGCATCTAGTGCCACCCCTAGTTGGTTTTGGAGTATTGACGATAAACCTAGTTGAGGGACTAATGTGTTTGTGAGAATTGCAGGATAACACAGGTAGTAGTCCCTCATTGATTTGGTTTACCTACCGGAGATGACCCCTAAAAATGTGTGAAGACACTGAAGACAATGGTGGTGTGTGAAGATATTCACATTGAAGACTATGACACGAGAAGACATTGAGTGAAGACTATGGAGCGTGAAGACTTAGCTGTTTTGATGTTTCTTTTCTTTGTTGTTGAGTCATAGGAACCACTGCACTGTTAACTAGGGTCCAAGTTAACAAAGTCAGAGTGACTAAAGTGATGCTCAACCAATTCCTATGTCTTCGAGCGAAGACAATGAGAGCAAATCTTATCCAGAGTCGGATGAGTCAGCTTGACTTGTAGCCCAAGTCAAGCTGCCGCGTGTGTTTGAAATCTGACCGTTGCGACACATGACAGTTCCTTAGTGACCTAGGATCATTTCGGACAAATCAAGTCAGGTTGCTCAGTGGCTATAAATAGCCCACCCCCTACACCATAAATTGGTGGCTGCTCAGAGTTAGATACGGCTTTTGTCGTTTGAGAGCAACCCACCTCTGAAGCTTTTGAGAGAGAATCCTTGCGAGGACAAAGCCCAAACCACCTAGAGACCAAAGAGTGTTTGGCATCACTGAAGTCTTTCTGTCCGTGTGATCTGACAACTTGTTACACTTGAGGACTGTGAATCCTCCAGCCGGTTAGGCATCGCGTTCTGAGCATCAAAGAGCCATTATGGATTGCCGGTGAACGAAGTCTGTGAAGGTTCGGAAGTCTACCTTGAAGACTTACCAGAGTGATTGGGCGGGGACTAGGTGTCCTTAGCTCAAGGGGAATAAGGTGAAGACGCGGTCTTCTGAGTTGAATCTCAGCCTCCCTAACCAGAGTACAGTTGTCACAGCAACTAGAAATGGTCGAACAAATCCATGTCCTCCTGAAGCTACTGGTTCTATCTCTCACTTCTCTCTACTTATTGTTTGTCTTTGTGAAGTCATTGCCTGCTTGCATTATCTGTTTGATTTCATTGTGTGACTACCTGATCTGGTTGGCTTCATACTATCTTCCATCCTGATCCTTACTACCTAGATGCTAATAGTCTTCGTGCTTTCACTTCATTGAATACTTGACTATGGCTTGTCTAGTGTAGTCTACCTTCCGCTGCATTCGAATAGTGTTATTTCTATTGTTTGTCTTTGAAACTCCCATGTTTTTAAGACTCTCATAAAAATCGCCTATTCACCCCCCTCTAGTCGATAACTAGCCCTTTCATATGCGTCCGTAACCGACTCGCGGGCTTCCACAACTTTTCGGAGGCAAGATTCGGCTTCTAAAATTGAGTTCGGACGATTTTATGCTTGCAGTATACTGTGCCACCCTCTACCACCTTTCCGTGAGCTCACCTACAGACTGTTATATGGACAATAGCATAGATAACAATGCACCATCCTTCCATTATAAACTAGAAAGTCTACAGGTTCAGTCACGACACAAGAAGGAGGCTCCTCGTTGCATCAAAACCCAAGAATTCATACGTTACATGGTCTATCACCCATCCCGCTACCACCCTCACGTTTTCACTAGCGGATGCATTATTCTTGGATCACAAAGTACATAATAGTTCATCCGCACTCTGTTTATGCACTCGAAAAATTATAGGTCATTCTGAATGGTGCGAGATGGATCATCGGTGTGATCAACTTACCTTGAAACTAGTATTCACGGTCTGTCCCACAATGTTGTATCCATAAAATAGCCACAATATTGCCATAAAAACTCCATTAGAGCTCCATGACCTGCCAAAACAATCACAACCAAAAGTTGTATGCGCTCCTAACCCACTCGCGGGCTTCGACAACATTGAGGCAATATCCGGCTTGTAAAATTGACTTCTAGACGATTTTATGCTTGAAGTATACTCTGCCACCCTCTACCATCATTCTGTGAGCTCACCTACGGAGTGATATATGGACAATAACATATAGAACAATGCACCATCCTTCCATTACATACTATAAAGACTACAGGTTCAGTCATGACACAAGGAGGAGGCTCCTTATTGCATCGAAACCCAAGAATTCATACGTTACATGCTCTATCAACCATCCCGCTACCAGACTCACGTTTTCACCAATGGATGCATTATTCTTGGATCATAAAGTACGTAACAGTTCATCCTCACTCTGTTTATGCACTCGAAAAATTATAGGTCTGAATGGTGCAAGATGGCTCGTCGGTGCGATCAACTTTCCTTGGAAGTCATATTCACGGTCTGTCCCACGATGTTGTATCCATAAAACAGCCACAATATTGACATAAAAACTCAACTAGAGCTCCATGACCCGCCAAAACAATCACAATCAAAAGTTTTATGTGCCCATAACCCACTTGCGAGTTTCGACAACATTTCGGAGGCAAGATTCGCCTTGTAAAATTGAGTTCCGGACGATTTTATGCTTGAAGTATACTCTGCCACCCTCTACCACCCTTCTGTGACCTCACCTACGGAGTGATATATGGACAATTACATATGGAACAATGCACCATCCTTCGATTACAAACTAGAAAGACTACAGCTTCATACACGACACAAGGAGGAGGCTCTTTGTTGTTTCAGAAGCCAAGAATTCTTGCTTTACATGGTCTATCACCCATTCCGCTACCACCCTCACGTTTTCACCAGCGGATGCATTATTCTTGGATCATAAGTACATAATAGTTCATCCTCACTCTATTTATACACTCGAAAAATTATAGGTCATTTCGAATGGTGCAAGATGGCTCGTCGGCGCGATCAACTTACCTTGAAAGTTGTATTCACGGTCTGTCCCACGATGTTGTATCCATAAAACAACCACAATATTGCCATAAAAACTCCATTAGAGCTCAATGACCCGCCAAAACAATCACAATCAAAAATTGTCTGTGCCCGTAGCCCACTTGCGGGCTTGGACAACATTTCGGAGGCAAGATCCGGCTTGTAAAATTGAATTCTGAATGAGTTTATGCTTGAAGTATACTCTGCCACCCTCTACCACCCTTCCATGAGCTCACCTACGGAGTGATATATGGACAATAACATATAGAACAATGCACCATCCTTCCATTACAAACTAGAAAGACTGCAACTTCATTCACGACACAAGGAGGAGGCTCTTCGTTGCTTTGGAACCCAAGAACTCATGCTTTACATGGTCTATCACCCATCCCGCTACCATCCTCGCGTTTTCACCAGCGGATGCATTATTCTTGGATCATAAAGTATGTAACAGTTCATCCTCACTCCGTTTATGCACTCAAAAAATTATAGGTCATTCTGAATAGTGCAAGATGGCTCGTCGGTGCGATCAACTTACCTTGAAAGTTGTATTCACGGTCTGCCCCGCGATGTTGTATCTATAAAATGACCACAATATTGCCATAAAAACTCCATTAGAGCTCCATGACCCGCAAAAACAATCACAACCAAAAGTTTTATGCGCCAGTAACCCACCCGCGGGCTTCGACAACATTTTGGAGGCAAGATCCGGCTTGTAAAATAGAGTTCCGGACGATTTTATGCTTGAAGTATATTCTGCCACCCTCTACCACCCTTCTGTGAGCTCACCTACGGCCTGATATATGGACAATAACATATAGAACAATGCACCATCCTTCCATTACAAACTAGAAAGACTACACCTTCAGTCATGACACAAGGAGGAGGCTCTTTATTGCATCAGAACCCAAGAATTCATGCTTTACATGGTCTATCACCCATCCCGCTACCACCCTCACGTTTTCACCTAGGATGCATTATTCTTGTTTCATAAAGTACGTAACAGTTCATCCTCACTTCATTTATGCACTCGAAAAATTATAGGTCATTCCGAATGGTGCAAGATGGCTTGTCGGTGCGATCAACTTACCTTGAATGTTGTATTCACGGTCTGTCCCACGGTGTTGTATCCATAAAACGACCACAATTTCACCATAAAACTCCATTGGAGCTCCATGACCCACCAAAACATTCACAACCAAAAGTTGTATTCGCCCATGACCCACTCGCGGGCTTCGATAACATTTCGGAGGCCAGATCCGGCCGTAAAAATTGAGTTCCGGATGATTTTATGCTTGAAGTATACTCTGCCACCCTGTACCACCCTTCTGTGAGCTCACCTACAGACTGCTAGATGGACAATAAATATAGAACAATGCAACATCCTTTGATTACAAACTAGAAAGGCTACAGGTTCAGTCACGACACAAGGAGGACGCTCTTGTTGCATCAAAACCCAAGAATTCATGCTTTACATGGTCTATCACCTATCCCGCTACCACCCTCATGTTTTCACCAGCGGATGCATTATTTTTGGATAAAAAGTACGTAACTGTTCATCCTCACTCTGTTTATGCACTCAAAAAATTATAGGTCATTCTAAATGGTGCAAGATGGCCCGTCGGTGCGACCAACTTACCTTGAAAGTTGTATTCACGGTCTGTCCCGCGATGGTGTATGCATAAAACGGCCACAATTTTGCCATAAAAACTCCATTAGAGCTCCATGACCCGCCAAAACAATCACAACCAAAAGTTTTATGCACCCGTAACCCACTCGCGGGCTTCGATAACATTTTGAAAGCAAGATCCAGCTTGTAAAATTGATTTCCAGACGATTTTATGCTTCAAGTATACTCTGCCACCCTCTACCACCCTTCCGTGAGCTCACCTTCGGACTTATATATGGAAAATAACATATAGAACTTTGCCCCCTCCTTCCGTTTCAAACTAGGAATACTACAGGTTCAATCAAGACGCAAGGAGGAGGCTCTTCGTTGCATCGGAACCAAAGAATTCCTGCTTTACATGGTCTATCACCCATCTCGCTACCACCCCCACGATTTCACCAGTGGATGCATTATTCTTGGATCATAAAGCATGTAATAGTTCATCCGCACTTCGTTTCTGCACTCAAAAAATTATAGGTTATTCCGAATGGTGCAAGATGGCTCGTCGGTGCGATCAACTTACCTTGAAGGTTGTATTCACGGTCTGTCCCGCGATGTTGTATCCATAAAACGGCCTAAATTTTGCCATAAAAACTCCAATGGAGCTCCATGACCCACCAAAACAATCACAAACAAAAGTTTTATGCGTTCGTAACCGACTCGCGGGCTTCGAAAACATTTCGGAGGCAATATCCGGCTTGTAATATTGAGTTCCGGATGATTTTATGCTTGAAGTATACACTGCCACCCTCTACCACCTTTCTGTGAGCTTACCTACAGACTGATATATGGACAATAACATATAGAACAATGCACCATCCTTCCATTACAAACTAGAAAGTCTACAGGTTCAGTCATGACACAAGAAGGAGGCTCCTCGTTGCATCAAACCCAAGAATTCATACGTTACATGCTCTATCACCCATCCCGCTATCACCCTCACGTTTTCACTAGTGGATGCATTATTATTGGATCATATTACGTAACAGTTCATCCTCACTTTGTTTATGCACTCGAAAAATTATAGGTCATTCCGAATGGTGCAAGATGGCTCGTCGGTGCGATCAACTTACCTTGAAATTTGTATTCACGGTCTGTCCCACGATGTTGTATCCATAAAACAGACAAAATATTGCCATAAAAACTCCATTAGAGCTCTATGACCGCCAAAATGATCACATACAAAAGTTGTATGCAGCCGTAACCCACTCGCGGGCTTCGACAACACTTTGGAGGCAATATCCAGCTTGTAAAATTGACTTTCGGACGATTTTATGCTTGAAGTATTCTCTACCACCCTATACCACCCTTCCGTGAGCTCACCTACGGAGTGATGTATGGACAATAAAATATAGAACAATGCACATCCTTACATTACAAACTAGAAAGACTACAGGTTCAGTCACGACACAAGGAGGAGGCTCCTTGTTGCATCGAAACCCAAGAATTCATACTTTACATGATCTATCACCCATCCCGCTACCACCCTCACGTTTTCACCAGCGGATGCATTATTCTTGGATCATAAAGTGCGTAATAGTTCATCTCACTCTGTTTATGCACTCAAAAATATATAGGTTATTCTAAATTGTGCAAGATGGCTCGTCGGTGCGATCAACTTACCTTGAAAGTTGTATTCACGGTCTGTCCCACAATGTTGTATCTACAAAACAACCACAATATTGCCATAAAAACTCCTTTAGAGCTCCCTAACCCGCCAAAACAATCACAACCAAAAGTTGTATGCGCCCGTAACCCACCCGCGGCTTCGACAACATTTTGGAGGCAAGATCCGGCTTGTAAAATTGAGTTCCGGACATTTTTATGCTTGAAGTATACTCTGCCACCCTCTACCACCCTTCTGTGAGTTCACCTACGGATCGATATATGGACAATAACATATAGAACAATGCACCATCCTTCCATTACAAACTAGAAAGACTACACCTTCAGTCACGGCATCGGAACCCAACAATTCATGCTTTACATTGTCTATCACCCATCCCGCTACCACCCTCGCGTTTTCACCTGCGGATTCATTATTCTTGGATCATAAAGTAAGTAACAGTTCATCCTCACTTTGTTTATGCACGCGAAAAAATATAGGTCATTCTGAATGGTGCGAGATGGCTCGTCGGTGCGATCAACTTACCTTGCAAGTTATATTCACGGTCTGTCCCGCGATGTTGTATCCATAAAACGGCCACAATTTTGCCATAAAACTCCATTGGAGCCCCATGACCCACCAAAACATTCACAACCAGAAGTTGTATGCGCCCGTAACCCACTCGCGGGCTTCGATAACATTTCGGAGGCAAGATCTGCCTTGTAAAATTGAGTTCCGGACGATTTTATGCTTGAAGTATACTCTACCACCCTCTACCACCCTTCCGTGAGCTCAACTACGGAGTGATATATGTACAATAACATATAGAACAATGCACCATCCTTCCATTACAAACTAGAAAGACTACAACTTCATACACGACACAAGGAGGATGCTCTTTGTTGCTTCAGAAGCCAAGAATTATGCTTTACATGGTCTATCACCCATCCCGCTACCTTCCTCAATTTTTCACCAGCAGATTACCGAGGATGAAGCCACCTGGGAGCGAGAGCAAGATCTACTGAAGGACCACCCTCGCCTATTTTCTAGCCAACCCGAATCTCGAGGACGAGATTCATCTTAAGGGTGGTAAGTTTGTAACATCCCAAATTTTCAATTTGGAATGTTATACATTAGATCATATTTGCATATCATATTTTATTGCATTTTGGCTTGATCCTAGAAATTCTACGCAACTCAAGGACCCACGGAGAGAGTTGGGGATTTCGTTATTTTCATATATGAGTTTTCTCAAATTTAGAAAATAGGATCATTTGATTCTAATTATTTTATCTTCAAATATTTCAATTATAAAGATAAGAGAGAGGGAATAAAATGACTTTCCCAAAATAAAGAAATGTTGAGGATTTAATAATAAAATCAAATAAGATTTTATTTCGGAGTTTTATCGCTATTTTATTTGAATTAGGAAAAAATGCGCGTTTTTCAAAATTGCATTTAGGCCCCAAATAAATGTTCGTCTTGTCCGGCTCGATTTTAGAGGACGGGCAAATATATTTCAGAATTTTTGTAGTCAGTTTAGTATTTCTTTTATTCGTTTTTCTGCGTGTAATTATATAAGAAAAAATGCGAACCGACCTCGGGCCGTATTCGGCCAGGACTCCCCTCGCCGGCCCCCTTTAAATAGCGCCCCCGAGCCCACCCCAGCCCACCCGCACCCCAAATCCTAGCCCTGCCACCGCCCCGCCGCCGCGGCTGCCGTCCACCGACCGCCGCCACCC
>NC_041393.1:306754544-306783551 GCF_002162155.2 Triticum dicoccoides | reverse complement strand
CGCCGACCGCCGCCGCCCTCGCCGGTGTCCGCCGCCGCCAGAGGTAGTCGCCGGATCCGCCGCCGGTTTTCGCCGATTACCCACCCATTTTTTAAAAAAACGCGGTTGTTTTTTATTATTAGACCGGTTTTTTTCGGTTTAGTTTATTTAGCAGACGTTCGTCCGTACGTTCGTTTTAACGAACGGTTTTCGTCGTTTAGCCGCAGACAGCAAACGTTCTTTCGTTAGCCTGTTCATCCGTTTTTCTTTTTCCCGATTTTTCCACGATTATTTCTGACCGCGATTTCTGGTCCGATTTTCATTCTAGTATAACCTTTCGCTCGTTTGTCGGAATCAGACGATTCAAGCGCCTAGAGTTTCGTCTCGAAACCCTATTTCCGTTTAACCAACTCAAACAAGTTTTTGGTATTGCAAAATTTGACTTAGGTTCAGATTACTAAAACGAAGCTTGTTTCTTTTGCCTTTGAGTTTCATTGCTTCGTTTGATTTGATTATTTTTGCAAATCGGAGTTCTTAAGTTGAACTTTCTGGTTAGATCTTTTATTTGAGTTGTACATGTGCATTAGATGAGTGCTTATTGTATGCTTGTTTGTTTGTGATAGAGTACCCAGAGTGCGCCGCTTGCTACTTCGAATCTCTAGGTTTCACGGATCATCAGCAAGGCAAGTAACACTTTGATCATACCTCTTTACTACCAAGTTTTATTGCATTAGATCAATCCTCAAACAATTGCATGATTAGGATCGGATTAATATGTGGGTTTTGGGAAGTAGATGAGGTAGAACCTATTACCTGCTTTATTATCAAACGTTTGGGAGTTACTTCTATGTTTGCTTATATTGCCATGCTATGCTACTAGATGTGGATTGGGTGAGTGTATCCATGACAGATGTGAGATTGTAAATTAATGGTTTATTTAAGGTGGAAACTTAAATTCACATCTGGGTGGATTGAGGCACCTGGGGAACCCAGTGTTGCCTATATTTTTGGAAATCCCAGGGTACCATGTGATTCTCCTATGGACCGCCACCCAGGCTCAAAGGGATCATGAGATTATTCATGCTAGAAACTTCCGTGTGCAGCCGCAAGCTACTATGGGCTCTAGCATAGTTGATTAAGGTGTGTGAGCTTTTGAAGAGGTAGACTAGCAGATGTAGGGGATGTAGGTTGGTACTGTCTACCCGGAGTAGAGAGTTAATGCTTTTGAAAGACTGTGTCTCGGTCATCCGTTTCTCAAACACCATGTAGTGCGAGAAATCAAGCGGAGGAGATCGAGTCTTGCGGGGAAAAGTGCGCAAACCTCTGCAGAGTGTATAAACTAATCATGGTTAGCCGTGTCCGCGGTTATGGAGGACGCTTTGAGTATCTAGTACCTGGATTATCATGTGAATCTCATCATGTTACTTAATTTAATTCTACTGGGTTAATGATGATGCTTAATTGGGATTGAGTTGGAGGAACCTTCTCAATGATTAACAACCACCATGATAGTTAAATAAAATTTATTCCTTTGAAGTAGGGAAAAATTGGCTTTATGCAAAACTGTAACCATAGAGCTTACCACCAGCCATATATGCATGTAGTGATAGCATTATTCTGTTCATTACTCTCTATGTGTTACATTGCCAGCATATTCCATGTGCTGAGCCATTTTCGGGCTACAACATTCATGTTGCAGACTTTTCAGATGACGAGTAAGGTGCCTTAGGTCGTGATCTTATACTCAGTGATGCCGTTGGAGTTGATGGACTCGCTTATCTTCCAAGCCTTCCGCTGTTATCGTTATAAGATGGCCTTAAGCCATATTTATTGTAATAGTTCTCTTCTGAGACATTCGATGTAATAAGTGTGTGATTGCTACTCTGTTATAAATCCTTCAAGTATTGTGCGTGTCAGCATTACCGATCCAGGGATGATACTGATGCACATAGATCAGACTGTTTGAGGTTTGGTCGCTACATTTGAGTTCTAGGCAAACCAAGTACAAAATCCATGCTAATGTCTTCCCAAGGATGATAAGGAATAGGAAGAGGCATGTAAAGACCATGGGATTGAGCTTTAGACTTAGCTTTGCGACATGTAGAGCATCGGTTGGTGAAGCGTGAGACGTCACGAAACATCTTGGGCCAAAAGTAGTTCTTGGAGAGCATGGCGAATGTCTTGTCGCGAACAAAGTGTCCCATGAGTCTGCCTCCATGAGCCTCTTGCAAAAGGAGCAAACGAAGAGAAGACTTGGGAATGCAAAGTTTGTTAGCTCTCATAAGAAAATCTTCTTTGATGTAATATTGTTCCCAAGATGTATGCGTCAAACACTTAGCATAAGGAGTAGCAAAAGATGAATCATTAGCATACAAGTCTTTTATGTGCTCAAAGCCAATAACATTCAACTCAAGTTTCGTGACAAGTGTGCATATGCGTGAAAGTGCATGCGCAACTACATTTTCCTTACCCTTAATGTACTTGATCACATAGGGGAAAGATTCAATAAATTCACTCCATTTGGCATGACGCTTGTTCAACTTAGTTTGACCTTTTAGGTACTTAAGCGTTTCATGATCGGTATGGATGACAAACTCATGAGGTCTAAGATAATGTTCCCAAACATGTAGCACACGCACTAAAGCATACAATTCTTTGTCATAGATGGGATAGTTAAATTGAGCACCAGATAGTTTTTCACTAAAATATGCAATGGCTCGTTTTTCTTGCATCAAAACCCCACCAATTCCGGTACCACTTGCATCACAATGAACCTCAAAAATTTTGTCAAAGTTGGGCAAAGAAAGAATCGAAGCATGAGTAAGCAAAGACTTAAGCTCATCAAAAGCGGTAGATTGCAAAGATCCCCAAACAAAGGAGCATTCTTCTTACTCAAGGCATGCAAAGGAGCGCCAATAGTGCTAAAGTATTTCAGGAAGCGACGATAAAAACCCGCAAGGCCAAGAAAGCTACGCACTTGTTGCAAATTGGTGGGTTGGGGCCAAGTTTTAATTGCTTCTATTTTATATTCGTCAACATGGACACCCTTGGAAGAGACAACGAAACCCAAGAAAACAAGTTTGTCAACACCAAACATGCACTGTTTCATGTTGGCATAAAGACGGTCCTTGCGAAGCGTTTGCAAAACAGCCCTAACATGCTTTAGATGCTCTTTCATGGATTTGCTAAACACAAGAATATCATCAAAGTAAACCACAACAAACACTCCAATATAAGGTTGAAGCACAAAATGCATAAGACGCATGAAAGTACCGGGAGCTTCCGATAAACCCATAGGCATAACCAACCACTCGTACAAGCCAAATTTGGTTTTGAAAGCGGTTTTTCATTCATCACCTTCTTGTATGCGGATTTGATAATAGCCACTTTTAGATCAATTTTTGAGAAAAAGGTGGCACCACTAAGTTCATCAAGCATATCATCTAGGCAAGGAATGGGATGCCTATAGCGAACGGTGATAGAATTAATGGGTCTACAATCGGAACACATGCGATAACTTCCATCTTGCTTAGGAACAAGTATAACGGGAGCGGCACAAGGGCTTAGGCTTTCACGTACATGACTGTTGTCGATTAGTTGTTGTACTTGCCGTT
The DNA here is from genome assembly GCF_002162155.2 of Triticum dicoccoides. Taxonomy (NCBI): domain Eukaryota; kingdom Viridiplantae; phylum Streptophyta; class Magnoliopsida; order Poales; family Poaceae; genus Triticum; species Triticum dicoccoides. The sequence goes on along the minus strand of NC_041393.1, from coordinate 306,779,958 downwards.
GGATCTCCTTAGTTTCTTCGGGGTTGACACGGTATGGAGCTTTGTTTGGTAGGGGTGCTCCGGGGATGAGGTCGATTCAATGCTCAATGCCTCGTAGAGGAGGTAGACCCGGAGGTAGCTCATCGGGGAAAACATCTTGGAATTCCTGCAAAAGAGATTGAAACACTAAAGGTAGCTCGTGAGAGATGTTAGTTTTTGGATCCCAATCCTTGCACACAAGGACAAAGTGCATAACACTCGATGGGTTCTCACACACTTCTCTCATCTCACTTTTGGTGGCAAATAGGACTAGGTTTTTCTCTCTAGGCGAAGAGGCACTCAAGTTTGGCTTGTGGCTCTCACTCACTTTTTGGTGGATCACTTTCTCACTCTTCTCTCCTCGATGGGTGGCTTGCTTGTCGGCTATCACTTGACTAGGAGACATAGGTCGTACCACATACTCCTTCCCTTTCATCTTGAAGCTATAGTGATTGGTACGCCCGTTGTGGATGACACCACGGTCGAATTGCCATGGTCGACCAAGAAGGAGGTGGCAAATGGACATCGGGACGACATCACACTCCAAAGTGTCCTCATATGCACCAATTTTGAAGGAGACTTGGAACGTATGCTCAACTCGTATAGTGCCGGAGTCACTTAGCCATTGAACCTTGTATGGGTGCGGGTGCTTCATCTTGACCAATTGAAGCTTGGAGCATAGTTCTTCACTTGCCAAGTTGTGGCAACTACCTCCATCGATGATGACCTTGACGGACCTTCCATTGATGCTGGCCTTTGTGTGGAAGATGTGGCATCTTTGGTCTTCTTCTTGTTGATGCTGAAGAGTCAAGACTTTGGAGACAACGAGAGCGGGGCTCGAATCCTCATCACAAAAGACTTGATCATCTTCATCCTTGTTCACGCGTCGGTGCATTGCCACTTCCTCAAGGGCTTCCATCTCCTCGTCACTCATGGAGTCATAGGTTCCATCATCGTTGAGGATCATGGTGCGCTTGTTTGTGCATTCATAGGACTTGTGGCCTCAGCCGCCGCAAGTGAAACACTTGAAGGAGCTTGTCTTGACGTTCTCATCGGTCGGAGTAGATGAAGAAGCACGCGGCTTGAAGTTGCTTGTAGTAGGAGGAAGATGACTTGAGCTTGTCGAAGTTTTCTTGTAACTTGACTTGTTGTCATTGCTTGTAGATGGCTTGGTTGAGGTAGAAGTTGGAGGAGTCATTGAAGCTTGGTTGTTGGAGAAGCCGTAGTTCTTGGATGAGACTTGGCGTACTTGAAGTCATCTTGCACTTGGCGTTCCGCCTTGGTAGCTTGATGCACAAGCTCAATGAGGTTGGAGTAGGGTTGGAAGTCGGCAATCTTCTTGATGGGATGATTGAGTCCATTCAAGCAACGTGCCATAGTTTGCTCATCATCTTCCATGACATTGGCTCGAATCATGGCTATCTCCATTTCCTTGTAGTATTCTTCAACACTCTTTGTTCCTTGCTTGAGGAGTTGGAGCTTCTTGAAGAGATCGTGGTTGTAGTAGGTTGGCACAAAACGTGCTCGCATGACATCCTTCATTTGAGCCCAAGTGGTGATTGGAGGTTCACCTCTTGCTTCTCGACGCTCAAGGACTTGTTCCCACCATATGAGCACATAGTCTTGGAACTCAAGTGATGCCATAGCGATCTTCTTCTCTTCCTCATAGTTGTGCAACCGAAAGATCTTGTCGACCTTCAATTCCCATGATAGGTACTCTTCGGGATCATTGCTTCCATTGAACTTGGGCATGGTGAATTTTAGCTTGTCGTAGCATTGCTCTTCATTGTGTTGTTGGCGATGGTGATGATGACGCCCTTGACATGGAGGATAATCATCCTCATGTTGCTCTTGGCGTGGAGGAAGTCCATGATCAACTTGCTCTTGTTGAACTTGAGGTTGTGGACGAGCTTGACGAGCTTGTGGAGGAGCTTGAGGAACTTGATGTTGCACTCCCGGTTGGTAGTTCCGCTCTTGGATTTCTTCTCAAAGTGCTTCGTCTTGATTGCGCCGATTTCGATTGCGGTTGGCAATGGCTGGACTTGATTCTTGAAGGGCACATTGCGCCTCAAGAGCTTGTGCTTCACGTTGTTGTTGTTGAAGATGTTGAGCCTCGGCATCTTGTTCCTCTTGGTGTAGACGCGCTCGTTCTTCCTCTTGGCAACGTTGACATTGTCGTTCTTGAGCTTGAGCAAACGCAACTTGATGTGGTGAAGGACGAAGTTCTTGCTCGTTGACTTGCTCTTGTGAATGCTTGTCATGTAGTGGATTGTGAGATGCATGACGGTCTTGACACGCGGCTCGTCGAAGAGTGTTTGATGTTGGTGTACTTGAGCCGGAGAAGGTGTCGTCAGAGTGTCGACTTGAGCGGCTTCGTCTTGAGTATGAAGAAGTAGAAGGAGGACGGTTCACCAACAAGGCGCGGATCTCGTCCATCCTTGCATCATTCTCTTGCTTGTGAGTGTCGAGCTTGTTGTTGAAGTAGTCCTAGGTACGTTGCTCGGAGAGTCGCAAGTCGGTGGCGAGGTTGTCAATGCGGTCGGTCATAGCTTGTTGCTCTTGACGCAACACTCATTGTGCACCGAAGAGGTGGCTCTTAGTGACGAATGATGACATGTCGTCGTCTTGCTCGATGAAGAGTGGGTTGGTAGAAGTACTTGCCCTATCCATCATTCCAAGCAAAATGTGAGTTGGAGAAGGAGAAGAACTTATACCAAATGTACCTTGACCGATGTTGACGATGAATCAAGTTCACTCAAATGCGGACAATGAAATAGCACTATTGGTACCAATTCTTGTCGGTTCTCACACCTACACAAGTAAAAGCTTATGGTGGAGCTTGGTTAGGATGGAGGCACAACATTTGATGCAATTGTTAGTTTGACTCAAAGATGTTGAAAAAGATTTGCAAATTCGCAAATGGAACAAGTAGACCAAGCAAGTAGTGTTACATGGAAACACACACGCAAATAGATAAGTGGGATTGTGCAAACCAAAAATGAGCCAAAATGTGGAATCCACGAAAATGCTCTTGTTTCACAATACAAGAGAGACGCTAGCACGATTGCACAATAGGCGGATACGGAACTTGTGCACAACCTACTAGGCAAAAATGCAACGATCTCTATCCCAAGTATGCTATATGTATGGTATTTCGGTGATATGATCCAAGATGATCGGATATGACAATCTTAATGTAGAATGATGCTATGGTTCTTGCTTATAAGCTCTTTGCTTATCTTTCTCTTTTGCTTAAAAGCTTTGTTGGCTCTTTCACTTTTGAGCTCTTTTCTCATGCAAAACTTCACGAACCAAGATAGCAATTGTGTATGCAATGACAACTTTGTCACACAAGAGAGGATACCAAGATATGCACCACTATGGTATGGTATGTATGCTATGGAGTATGATCACTAATGTGCACAAGTCACGTTGCCGGCAATACTCAATGGCTAGTCTCCATGGGTAAGCAACGCAAAAGTAAGGCCATGTGGTTATCAATGCAATTGCAAGGTATGACAAAGATGTCGATGAAGTTACCGTCCTTGGCGATGATGAGTCCTTGTCGAAGATGAGCGGTGGTGATGGTGACGTCGAACCGTACCTATATAGCCGAAACACAATAGGACACGGGAACCACAACCCAAAATCTCAAAGACCAAAACGTGTCAAAATCGTCATAGGAGGTAACAGTGAGCGGTGGTAGTGTTTGCTGAAAGTGGTGGTGGTATGCGGAAATATGCGTGGGCACTGGGGTAAAAATTTGGCGAAACTAGGCGGAAAAGGGGGGTGCGCGGACGGAGTTGTAGCTGCCAGGGGTGGAGCGGTAGTGCCACTTGGGAGGGCGGTAGTACCGCTTGTGACGCTCAGCGGTAGTACCGCTTGGGGGCGGTAGTACCGCTTGGGGGCGGTAGTACCGCTCGTGTCGGAAAAAAATCGCAAATCAAAAATCGGGGCGATTTTGGGGCGGAAAAGGATGATTTCAGGGGCAAAATTGGATGGATTTCACGGATGGAAAGAGGTGAAACTTGGGGAGATGCTAGATCCACTCGAAACTAAGCAAATCCATGGATCAAAATCAACAAAACGTCATCAAAACCAACAAATCACAAAAAAATTGGCGGCTATTTTTGGTGGGGATTTTTGGATTTAGGAAGAAAACAACAAAATCAAGCTAGAAAACACGGGGTAGGGGCTCCAAAAATGTGATCAACGTGGCTCATGATACCAAGATGATGTAGGGCGGAACCCTATGGGGTAGATCTTTCACGTTTGGAGAGGATCCTACGGGGAACACGAAGAACGTGCGGAAGAACACGAGGGAAAACACGAGGGGAAAACAAAAGAAACACTCAACCGACACGAATTTGATCACACAAGTGCTAGATCATCGAGGCACAAAGTAACACGAGATCCAAAGTCAACAAGGGACGATACAAGAGTAACCGTTCTTCTCAGTGAGGAGGTCTTGATTATCTTCTCTGGATGGAGGCCTTGAATCCGGATGGATCTTCTCCGAAGAGGTGCGGTCCCTCACGAGGAGTAGATCCGGTACGGATGAGCAATGCTCTATCTCAAATGAGCTAAACCAATGCTAACCCTAGAAAGGACGAGGGGAAGGTCTATTTATAGTCTAAGCCTTCAAAGGGGTAAGAGAGGGGCGAAACGAGTACATGGGCCTCGGCCCGAATACGCTGCACGCAGGCAGGGCGGTAGTACCGGACCCTCGGGCGGTAGTTCTGCTTGTAGAGCTTCAGCGGTAGTACCGCTTTGATGGGGCGGTAGTACCGCTCTGGAGCCGATTGATCACAGGAGTTTGTTGGGTTCGGTGGAAGAAGGGCGGATGTAGGGCGGTAGTGCCGCTTGGCTGGGGTCAGCGGCAGTACCGCTTGACGTGGGCGGTAGTACCGCCAGTTCCAGGCTGGGCAGCTTCTCCTCTTGCTCTCGATGTCCATCTTGTACCGTAGCTTCTTCTAGGTTGGTTCCTTGGTACCTAAGCACACAAAGGATTTCCGTTTGAGGTAGTCGCCATGTCTCAAGTGGGTCAAAGGGAAGTTCAACAAAGAGAGAGTTAACCTCGTCGCCATGTCTCAAGTGGGTCAAAGGGAAGTTCAACAAAGAGAGAGTTAACCTCGGATTGAATGGCACGTGCTCGAGCTCTTGTCATGGGTCCACTTGGAGCTTGTGTAGTTGAAGTAGTGTCCATGGGGATGATCGTAGGATGCTCCGCATCACGCGCCCTGGTGCCTTGTGGCCCCCTCGTGTGCCCTCCCGACTCCGTTTTCTTCTAGAATACTTGTTTTGCAAGATAAAAATTCTTTATATATACTCCCGGATGTTTTGATCATCGTATCGCAAGATTCTCCTCTATTCTTTTTTTGTGATATTTTTCTGACAGATCTATATCATCATGGCTCTACCAAGTTTGTCCAAGGATAAGTTCTATGAGAAGGTCATCAACCCCTACCTACCAGAGTTGATGAAACACCCTCAAGCCATTGTGATGCACGAGGGGGTGTTTCACATCCGGGACGTTCAAGGGCCCAAGAATATCGGAAGCGTGGAGGCCAGGCTTGAAGCAGTGGAGCAGGGGATCTTCAAGTGCCAAGGGATGGTGGAGTGTGGACTTAATGCCAACCACTCCATGATCATGGAATTTACCTGTGAGCACAAGGTGGACATCAAGGAGATTTGAGACACCATCTTCAAGCTCAGTGGTCGAATTGACTATCTTAAGGCCTAAGTCTATGATCTCCAAAATCAAAATTTTGAGTACGAAGCCAAATTTAAAGGTATGACTCTTGTTGCAAGTTTCAGTACCCCGGAGACTTGTTCATCCTTTTATGATGGAGAATCTATGCCCTGGAAGACGAAGGACAAGCCCACCACATCACCACCACCAACACCGAAGTAAGAAATCTGAGTACACGGGTATGGGCACCACCCTAAGCTTGTGCCAAGCTTGAGGGAGGTGCCTCGGTATTGTATCACCATCACTTTTATTATCTTTACCTATCTTTTAGTAATGAGTTTACATAAAGAAAAGTATACTTGATAGTTCTGTTGGAAGTTAACAAACATGGTATTGGTCAATGATGCAATTCATGAAAGATTAATAAGGGAAAGAAAAGATTCACATATAAATATACTATCTTGGAAATCATTTATGACTGTGATCCCCCATTAAATATCTTATGTCAATTAGTTGACGTCGGACAAGGAAGACAACGCAATGAGTTATGTATTCTTTTATTCACATAGCAGTTATATTGTCATGGATCCTCCAACATGTGGTGCTTGCTAAATATATTTGCTAGCCAAAAATCCGCACCAAGTAGAGGTACTACTAGTGCATCAAAAACACTTAGACCCAGTTTTGTGCTATGAGGGTGAGGGAGTCCTGGACTAGGGGGTGTCCGGATAGCCGAACTATCATCATCGACCGGACTCCAAGACTATGAAGATACAAGACTGAAGACTTCGTCCCGTGTCCGGATGGGACTTTCCTTGGCGTGGAAGGCAAGCTTGGCGATACGGATATGTAGATCTCCTACCATTGTAACCGACTCTGTGTAACCCTAGCCCTCTCCAGTGTCTATACAAACCGGATGGTTTTAGTCCATAGGACGGACAACAATCATACCACAGGCTAGCTTCTAGGGTTTAGCCTCTTTGATCTCGTGGTAGATCTACTCTTGTAATACCCACATCATCAATATCAATCAAGCAGGACGTAGGGTTTTACCTCCATCAAGAGGGCCCGAACCTGGGTAAAACATCGTGTCCCTTGTCTCCTGTTACCATCCGCCTAGATGCACAGTTCAGGACCCCCTACCCGAGATCCGCCGGTTTTGACACCGACATTGGTGCTTTCATTGAGAGTTCCTCTGTGTCGTCACTGATAGGCTCGATGGCTTCTTCGATCATCAACAACGACACAGTCCAGGGTGAGACTTTTCTCCCCGGACAGATCTTCATATTCGGCGGCTTTGCACTGCAGGCCAATTCTCTTGGCCATCTGGAGCAGATCGAAAGCTACGCCCCTGGCCGTCAGGTCAGATTTGGAAGTTTGAACTTCACGGCTGACATCCGCAGAGACTTGATCTTCGATGGATTCGAGCCACAGCCGAGCGCGCTGCACTGTCACGATGGGCATGATTTAGCTCTGCAGCCGGATAGTGCCCTGGAGGCCTCACACGAGCCTGCTCCGACCCTCGATTCGGAGCCGGCTGTGCAGATCGAGGACGGGTGGCTAGACACCGCCTCGGGGGCTGCAACCTCTACGGCGATGGAGCTGAATACTGGCCTTGTCCCTTGTGAAGCTCGTGACTCCGAGGTGCCGGACTCCTCGCCGGAATCCGCACCTCCCGCAACCCCTCCAATCGAATCCGATTGGGCGTCGATCATGGAGTTCACCGCTGCGGACATCTTTCAACACGCACCATTCAGCGACATCTTGAGTTCACTAAAGTATCTCTCGTTATCAGGAGAGCCCTGGCCGGACTGCGGTCAGGACGGTTGGGATGCGGACGACGAAGAAATTCAAAGCCCACCCACCACCCACTTAGTAGCCACTGTCGAAGATCTAACCGACATGCTAGACTTCGACTCCGAAGACATCGACGGTATGGACGACGATGCCGGAGACGACCAAGAACCAGCGCCTACTGGGCACTAGAAAGCCACCTCATCATATGACATATACATGGTGGATATCCCAAAGGATGGGAATGGCGAAGAAACATCGGAGGATGACCCCTCCAAGAAACAGCCCAAGCGTCAACATCAGCGGCGCCGCTCTAAATCCCGCCACAGCAAGAATGGAGATTCCGGCACCGGAGATAATAATACCCCAAACAGTGCCGAAGACAACCCCCTCCAGCAAGATTCAGCACAGGAGGACGGAGAAGCCAGCCCTCATGAGAGAGAGGGAGACGAAGAGGTAGAGGATGATAATTACATGCCTCCCTCCGGAGACAAGGCAAGCCTCGACGACGACGAATTTGTCGTGCCTGAGGATCCCGTCGAACAAGAGCGTTTTAAACACAGGCTTATGGCCACGGCAAACAGCCTCAAGAAAAAGCAGCAACAGCTTAGAGCTGATCAAGATCTGCTAGCTGACAGATGGACTGAAGTCCTTGCGGCCGAAGAGCATGAGCTCGAACGCCCCTCCAAAAGCTACCCCAAATACAAGCTGCTCCCCGGATTAGAGGAGGAGGCATATAAACCTGCATCACCAGCGCACAATACGGCTGACCGACCACCCCGTGGCCGCGACAGAGAGGCCTCTAGGCCCTCCACTAGAACCGTACCCCGGCATTGCTGGAAAAGCACAAGGCCACAGGGGAACGCTCTGGACTTGCGAGATATATTGGAGGATAAGGCAAGACAATCAAGATCGATCTACGGATCGTGTGGGCACCCCATGATACGTGACGACAACCATCGCGCCGGACACAGCAAGTCCGGCCGGGCCGAACACAGTAGACAAAGCTCTTTTGAGCTTCGTCGTGATATAGCCCAATATAGAGGCGCCGCACACCCACTATGCTTCACAGATGAAGTAATGGATCATCAAATCCCCGAAGGGTTTAAACCCGTGAATATTGAATCTTATGATGGCACAATAGACCCCGCGGTTTGGATCGAAGACTATCTCCTTCATATCCACATGGCCCGCGGTGATGATCTTCACGCCATCAAATACCTCCCACTCAAGCTTAAAGGACCAGCTCGGCATTGGCTCAACAGCTTGCCAGCAGAATCAATTGGGTGTTGGGAGGACCTGGAAGCCGCATTCCTTGATAACTTCCAGGGCACGTATGTGTGACCACCAGACACTGACGACCTAAGCCATATAATTCAGCAGCCAGATGAATCGGCCAGACAATTCTGGAGACGGTTCTTAACTAAGAAAAATCAAATCGTCGACTGTCCGGATGCGGAGGCCCTCGCGGCCTTCAAACATAACATCCGCGACGAGTGGCTTGCCCGGCACCTGGGATAGGAAAAGCCGAAATCCATGGAAGCCCTCACATCACTCATGACCCGCTTCTGCACGGGAGAGGACAGCTGGCTAGCCCGTAGCAACAACCTCAGCAAAAATTCTGGCAGTCCGGATATCAAGGACCGCAATGGTAGGTCGCGTCGCAACAAGAACAAACGCTGCATTAACAGCGACAATAATGAGGATACGGCAGTCAATGCTGGATTCAGAGGCTCTAAACCCGGTCAGCGGAAAAAGCCATTCAAAAGAACTACTCTGGGTCCGTCCAATTTGGACCGAATACTCGATCGCTCGTGCTAGATACACGGCACCCCCGAAAAGCCAGCTAACCACACCAACAGGGACTGTTGGGTATTCAAGCAGGCAGGCAAGCTAATTACCGAAAACAACGACAAGTGGCTACATAGCGATGACGAGGAAGAGACCCGACCGCCGAACAATAGAGGACAGAAGGGTTTCCCCCCACAAGTGCAGATGGTGAACATGATATAGCAACCCACATACCCAAAAGGGAGCAGAAGCGTGCACTCAGGGATGTATACGCGATGGAGCCAGTCGCCCCGAAGTTCAACCCATGGTCCTCCTGCCCGATCACTTTTGATCGAAGGGACCACTCCACCAGCATCCGCCACGGCGGATTCGCCGCATTGGTTTTAGACACAATCGTTGATGGATTTCACCTCACCAGAGTCCTGATGGACGGCGGCAACAGCCTGAACCTGCTTTATCAGGTTACAGTGCGCAAAATGGGCATAGACCCCTCAAGGATTAAACCCACAAAGACGACCTTCAAAGGCGTCATACCAGGTGTAGAGGCCAATTGTATAGGCTCAGTTACACTGGAAGTGGTCTTCGGATCCCTGGATAACTTCTGAAGCGAGGAGTTAATCTTTGACATAGTTCCGTTCCGCAACGGCTATCATGCTCTGCTCGGACGTATCGCGTTTGCAAAGTTCAACGCGGTGCCGCACTACGCATACCTCAAGCTCAAGATGCCAGGCCCTCGAGGAGTCATCACGGTCAACGGAAACACTGAACGCTCTCTCCGAACGGAGGAACATACAGCGGCTCTCGCAGCAGAAGTACAGTGCAGCCTCTTAAGGCAATTCTCGAGTCCGGCCGTTAAGCGACCGGACACGGCTAAACGCGCCCAGAGTAACCTACAACAAGACCACCTGGCACGTTCCGAGCACGCGTAGCAATGCGGCCCCAACCCCAGCCCCTGCAAAATTGCAAGACTGGTCCTTCGCGTACATCATTACGCTCTGGAGATACCATGGGCATAGGGGGAGGGGCACGACCACGATAGGCCCAGAATGCGACTTAACCACACCAGGGGCTCTCAAGTGTGTCATTCTTTTTTTTTCTCTTTTTCTTTTTTTTACCCATAGGACTCCGTTCATCAGAGGCCCTGTCCGGCAGTAGACCTGCCGAACTCACGATGCAACAGCCAAGGAAGGAGAAAGGCTACGACGAATATCCAGGTGGTCTCCATTACGAGCATTAAATCTGTTTTATACACCATTCCACAGCCTACCCCTGGAGGGGGACATGTTTAATAGTCCCATCCCTTGCTTACCGCACTATTTGTATCATTCTGCATTCACGGCAGTATTTCTTGAATAAACAATGCATCACCTTTTTGCTTATAATTGCATTTCTTTCTTATACATATGTTCATTTATGACATGTTGCATCCGTACACTTTGGTACGGCTAAATACACCAGGGGCTTATGTTTCCCGCATCATGGTGTGATAAGTCCGAACACTTTCACAAGTGCGGCACCCCGAACTTATAACATTATATGCATCGGCTCCGAATCATGTCTTGGGTCAATAGTTGGGTTTGCCCGGCTCCCATGTTTTGGTACCTTACGTTCCGTTGTATCAGCTAAGGTAGCACTGGGAGAACCACTGCGATTGCGCCCCAGTTGAGCTGGGCGAGCGCCTCAGTGGAGAAAGCTAAAACTGACCGTCATGATGAGGCGAGAGCCGGTCGCTGTTCGAGAGGTTTTTTTCGAGTCCCTAAAGACTTATGCCGCTTAGAGCGAGGAACCGGCTTTGTCCGGCCCAGGCGTGGATAGCGCCCCAAATTCGGCCTTCCGAACACTAGGGGCTTCGCCGAAATTTAAAATTATAGAATTCTATGGCTAAGTGAGAGTGTTCAAGCATTATAAGTCTGAATGCCTCGTTCGTTGTGTTGAGCGCCTCCCTAGATGGACCCAAAAATGGGAACAAGAGTGCTCAAATTTATCCGGAACACCCCAGCACTCGTGGCATGGGGGCTGAAGCCGACGACTTGCCATCTCTTAGATTTGATAAACGGCCGCACAGAAGGTAATATTTTAAATTAACAAGTGTTGCTTAGCACATATGAACAAAGTTTTCAGCGCACAGGATAACAAAATGCGAGTCTACTCAAATATTACATCTTTGGAGCACTCACCCACAATAATGCGGGCACCCTTCAGGACACTCTTATAATACATCTCGGGCGTGTGATACTCCTTGCTCGGCGGCGGCGCGTCCGTCACAAGCTTCTCAGCATCCATCTTGCCCCATTGCACCTTTGCGCGGGCAAGGGCCCGACGGGCACCTTCAATACAGGCGGAGTGCTTGATGACTTCAACCCATGGACACGCATCCACCAGCCGCCGCACCAGGCCGAAGTAGCTCCCAGGCATGGCCTCCCTGGGCCACAGCCGAACTATGAGGCCCTCCATGGCCTATTCGGCCACCTTGTGGAGCTCGACCAGCTGCTTCAGCTGGTCGCTAAGGGGCACCGGATGTTCAGCCTCAGCATACTGAGACCAGAAGACCTTCTCCATCGAGCTCCCCTCCTCGGCCCTATAGAAAGCGGCAGCATCAGACACGCTGCGGGGCAGATCTGCGAACGCTCCTGGAGAGCTCCGAATTCGGGTAAGTGATAGGTAATTCACACTCACATGCTTGCTTTGCATGAAAAATGCCTTACCCGCCGCTATTTTCTTCAACGCCTCGATTTCCTGGAGGGCCTTGTAGGCTTCGGCCTTAGCGGCTTTGGCACTCTCAAGAGCCGATGCAAGCTCGGACTCTCGAGTCTTCGAGTCGCACTCCAAACTCACATGTTTTTCCACGAGAGCTTGGAGCTCTTGCTGTACCTCCGCCACCCGCGCCTCCTGCTTCTCTCGCTCGGTGCGCTCCACGGCCGCATTACGTTCGGCTGCAGACACCGCCTCCTTCAGGGTCGCCACCTCGTTTGTGGCCCCTGCAATACCCATGTTATCCTTGTCATTCTTCTTGCAACCAAATCCTTTTCTGTAAGGTACAATTTTAATAAGGTGTTACTCACCTTCCTTGTCCTCGAGCTGCTTCTTGGCACGGCCGAGCTCGTTCTCGGACCGCTCGAGGCTTCTCTTCAAAGTATTGACCTCCGCAGTCAGTGCGGCAGAGGTCAGCAGCACAGCCTGCAACCCCATATTGACATATTTTTTATGACTCCTGCGTATATCTTTTTAGATCCTCAGTCCGGCTTTTCTTTCCGAACACCGAACCGAGCATCAGGGGCTACTGTCTATGCGGTACTATTTTACATATATCAAAACTCTTACCTCAAAGCCTGTTAGAAGGCTGCTGCAGGCTTCGGTCAGCCCGCTCTTGGCGAGCTGAACCTTCTGAATCACCGCACTCATGACGGTGCGGTGTTCCTCTTCGATGGAAGCGTCGTTGAGCGCCTTCAGCAAGCTATCCGGCGCCTCCGGTTGGACAGAGTCCGCCAGCGTCATGGTCTTGCCCTTCTTACGAAGGGGCCGCCCGCCGGACTCCAGAACCACTACAGGTTCCGGTGCAGAGTCCAGTGCAATGTCCGGGAGGTTGCCCTGCGGCACCTCTGGGGCCTCCTCCTCCTGGCGGGTCCCCTCCTGGGATCCCACCTCGGCATCGTCCGCATCACGGGGGGTGGAGGTGGTCGGAAGGGAATCCATATCCAACGCACCCAAGGACCCGCTCGACGAAGCAGGAAGATCATCCCTGGGCGGACTGCAGGGTTGTATGCGGCATTAGAAAGACACCATGTGGCGAAAAGAAAAATCATGAAGTTATTCGGGAGTCTGGATACTTACGATCTCGCCAGGGGCTTGGTCCTTGAAGGCCAGTCCTCGTCGTCATCGCTGGCGTTGGCAGAGCAGTCCAGGAGAAGAGTCCTTCCCTTCTTGGACCCTTCGGCCTCCCTCGTTGGGGAGGCCTTCCTTTTCTTCCCTCCCCCAGCTGGGGGAGAGGCCTCTTTCTTCTCCTCCTCGCCTTCGTGGGAGGAGTCCGCCTCGGAGTCATCGGACGATGAGTCCGATGACACCTGAAAATGGGAACTCTTTCGAGTGCCCGTGGCCTTCTTCTTGGCCTTCTTCTCCGGCACCACATGGGGTGCCAGAACCAGCAGCCCCGTTAAGCGGGCGTCCGCTGGGTCTTCTGGCAAAGGGGCCGGATAGTTAGTCCGCTCGGCCTTCTTCAGCCAGTCCTGTCAAAGGAGAGGGAGTTTAGATCCCGCATAAAGTCAAACTACGGAAAACAAGTGTCCCGTAAAGGATAAAATCGCTTACCTCGCTAGCCGGACGCTGCGAGCTGAATCCGCGATCTTCGGTAGCGGATGCGGGAGCCTCGGCGCCCTTAAACAGCACCCTCCAGGCCTCTTCGTACGTAGTGTCGAAGAGTCTGCTCAAAGTCTGGTGCTGCGCCGAATCGAACTCCCACATATTGAAGTCCCGTTGTTGGCACGGGAGAATCCGGCGGATGAGCATGACCTGGACTGCGTTGACAAGCTTGAGCTTCTTGTTCACTAGCTTTTGGATGCAGGCTTGGAGTCCGGTCAGCTCCTCCGAATCACCCCATGTCAGGCCACTCTCTTTCCAAGAGGTGAGCCGTATGGGGATGCCAGATCTGAATTCGGGGGCCGCTGCCCATTCAGGGTCACGCAGCTCGGTGATGTAGAACCACCCCGATTGCCACCCCTTAATGGTTTCCACGAAGGTGCCCTCGAGCCAAGTAACATTGGGCATCTTGCCCACCATGGCGCCTCCGCACTCCGCTTGGCTGCCCTTCACAACCTTCGGCTTGACATTGAAGGTCTTGAGCCACAAGCCGAAGTGAGGCTGGATGCAGAGGAAGGCCTCACACACAACGATAAACGCCGAGATGTTGAGGATGAAATTCGGGGCCAGATCATGGAAATCCAGGCCGTAGTAGAACATGAGCCCTCGGACAAAGGGGTGGAGTGGGAAGCCTACTCCGCGGAGGAAATGGGAAAGGAATACTACCCTCTCATGGGGGCAGGGGGTGGGGATAAGCTGCCCCTCGTCGGGGAGCCGGTGTGCGATGTCGCTGGACAGATATCCAGCATTGCGTAGCTTCTTGATGTGCCCCTCCGTAACGGAGGAGGCCGTCCACTTGCCTCCCGCTCCAGACATAGTTGGAGAAGGTTGAGGTGAGATGTGCGGACTTGGGCGCTGGAGCTCAAGTTCGCGAAGATGGATAAGCAAAGGAGGAAGAAGGCATAGGTAAAAGGGTGGATCTTTATCCCCTTATATGGGCGGACGAAACCATGCGTCCCCACCGGCCTGATAAAACTCGCTTATCTCCCAAGCGCCGCAATCAATGGCGCGGTTGGGTTACCCACGTCCGTATTGATGGGAATCCCGGAATAAGGGGAACACGATCTCTGCTTCGACAAGACGTGCCAAGGAAACTACTTCGCTAAACGCGCTGAGGTGGTACAATAAAAACAATTCGAGTAAAGGCTTGGTAGTGGTGTGACGTCATGCCACAAAATACGTCAGCAGATTGAACTTGTGTAAATATTATTCTCTCTACGGTGGTATGTGGAATTTATTTTGCAGAGCCGGACACTATCCTGGTGTTCACGATCTTCTACGAATTATTCGGAGGAGGAACCCGCCTTGCAATGCCGAAGACAATATGCGCGCTGGACTCGTCGTCATTGAAGCCTGGTTCAGGGGCTACTGAGGGAGTCCTGGACTAGGGGGTATCCGGATAGCCGAACTATCATCATCGACCGGACTCCAAGACTATGAAGATACAAGATTGAAGACTCTGTCCCGTGTCCGGATGGGACTTTCCTTGGCGTGGAAGGCAAGCTTGGCGATACGGATATGTAGATCTCCTACCATTGTAACCGACTCTATGTAACCCTAGCGCTCTCCGGTGTCTATATAAACCGGATGGTTTTAGTCCATAGGACGGACAACAATCATACCACAGGCTAGCTTCTAGGGTTTAGCCTCCTTGATCTCGTGGTAGATCTACTCTTGTAATACCCACATCATCAATATCAATCAAGCAGGACGTAGGGTTTTACCTCCATCAAGAGGGCCCGAACCTGGGTAAAACATCATGTCCCTTGTCTCCTGTTACCATCCGCCTAGATGCACAGTTCGGGACCCCCTACCCGAGATCCGCCGGTTTTGACACCGACAGAGGGTCCACTATATCTACCTATGGATTAAATAAGATCCTTCAAGTAAGTTGTCATCGGTGCATAAAGCAATAAAAATTCTCCTAAATATATATGATATTTTATTATAAGTGAAAATAAGCTTTGTATGATCTTGTGATGGTAAAGAAATAAAAGCGACGGACTGCATAATAAAAGTTGCTATCACAAGGGGCAATATAAAGTGATGTTCATTTGCATTAAGAGCTTGCACATCCAAAAAGTAAAAATTGCATGACAGCCTCTGCTTCCCTCTGCGAAGGGCCTATTTTTTACTTTTATGTATTTATTTTCTATGTAAGAGTCAATAGTATTCTTCTGTATTCTTTTTAAATTTTCTCTTTGCAAGCATCATGTGGCGGGGAAAGATCTAGACATATATATCCAGTTGGATATGAGTAATCATGAGTTATTATTATTGACATTACCCTTGAGGTAAATAAGTTGGGAGGCGAAAATATAAGCCCCTATCTTTCTTTGGGTGTGACTGAAACTTTTGCTCCATATATATGTCGTGAGTGTCAGCGACCATAGAAGACTAAATGGTAGTTGAGTCTATGGACTTAGTAAACAAAAAGTTCTTACATGAGACCCTTCCTAAGAATATGATGAATTATAATTGCTTCGTTGACTAAGAACATAGCTTGTTGGTTTTCAAGAAAGTTTATGCTCTATACTTCGTTATTGTGATGAATTATTACTTGATCATGAGAAGTTTTATGATGATATATTACTGCTACAACAATGATCATGATGCTACTATGTCCGTATTTGGTTTTTATCGATACCTAATTCTCTACACATGTGGTCATGATATCGATTTCGGCTTTCGCTTGAGGATAAGCAAGGTCTAAGCTTGGGGGAGTTGATACAACCATTTTGCGTCATGTGTTTCCTACTAATGCTTACAATGTTTTTGATCATTATAATACTTTGTGATGCAATTCTAATGCCTTTTCTCTCTTAATTTGCAAGATTTACATGAAGAGGGAGATTGCCGACAGTCAGAATTCTAGACCTCGAAGAGCTACATCGGATATACCTATTCTGTAGAACTCCAAATGAGCTAAAATTTCACGGAGAATTTTTATGGAATATATAAAAAAATACTGAAGCAAAAGAAGTACCAGAGGGGACCCACCAGCTGCCCACAAGGCAGCAAGGCACACTCTAGTGCCTTGTGGGGCCACTGGTAGGCCTCCAGCCCCCATCTTCTGTCCTATGAAGGGTTCTGACCTAGAAAAAATAAAGAGGGGAATTTCTGATAGAGGCAAAGGTGTCCCATCTTTCGATGAGATGATGGATATCGCTTTGGTGGAAGTCGACTTTGACGATCCGACTACGAACGTGCGAGGACGTCGCGCCTTAGCAATCGCTATACCAACTCCGAGAGGTTATTGACCACGTCGGAGCACGATCAACCTGACCACGAGGGCCTGTTTCCTGCGAGCAAACGAAGAACAAGCAAGAAACTGAGATTGCAATCTGGATATTGCGAATATAAGATGAAAGCTTTATTGATCAAAGGTCGGGTTCTGTGACGCCTTTGTCTGGTCGTTGAACACAAACGAAGTACGCGAAGTTGCAGCTATGGTGAACTTTAATCTAAACAAAACCCAAAGTCTAAACAGTGCCCTAAGGGCTGTATATATGGAGGAAGAAGGGGGGAATTTCGTGGCCCTTGGTGGAGGGTTCCGAAATCAACCCTATCTCTTGTTTCCTCACACATACGGACTCTAAAAATAGCCTATACTTATGTATTTCGAAATTACAAGGGCCTGGCCCAATAATAAGGTGACGCAGCACCTAGAATAGCCTCAGGACAAAATTTATGAAGTGGCATCTTGTATATTACGTCCAAGGCTTCATGCACCCATTATGGTGGCTTCAAAGTCCTGAAATCATCACTTGTAACTCCGTTCTTGTTCCCCTTGCGCATGGCATCATCTCCATGCTTGTTCTTGCTCCAATGTTCATCCTTCTCCAAGCTAGGCCCTTCATTTGTAAGCAAAACAAATGTATCCAATTTAGGCAGCATCATATTCTCATGAACATTAGAATCATTACCAAGAAATGAAAGTACCTGATAATTTAATTGGCGTGCGCGAGCTCTAGTAATTGGTCCAGTATATGTAGCAGTAGGGGCTGTGGGTGTAACAATGGTATTGATGTCCTCATCATCCTCCCCTTCTTGAAATGAAGTCGTCCTCGACGGAAGCTCATCTTCCTCACCCAAATAAGGCTTCAAATCTGCAATGTTAAAAGTGGAACTAACCCCAAAATCTGCAGGCAGCTCAAGTTTATATGCATTGTCATTTATTTTCTCTAACACCTTAAAGGGACCATCGACGCGTGGCATTAGCTTTGATTTGTGCAAATCAGGAAATCTATCCTTACGCAAATGTAACCAAACAAGATCTCCAGGTGCAAAAACAACATGTTTTCTACCCTTATCTCCAGCAAGTTTATATTTAGCATTCATACGCTCAATGTTTTCCTTAGTTAACTCATGCATTTTTAAAATCAATTCAGCACGTTGTTTAGCATCAAAATTAACCTTCTCCGAAGATGGAAGAGGCAACAAATCAATAGGTGCACGAGGTAGGAAACCATACACAACTTCAAAAGGGCACATCTTAGTAGTAGAATGCAATGAACGATTATAAGCAAATTCAATATGAGGCAAGCATTCCTCCCACATTTTCTTATTATTCTTCAAAATAGCTCTAAGCATAGTAGACAAAGTTCTATTGACTACTTCAGTTTGTCCATCAGTTTGGGGGTGACAAGTAGTACTAAAAAGCAGTTTAGTCCCCAACTTAGCCCATAAACATCTCCAAAAGTGGCTAAGAAATTTAGTATCACGATCTGAAACAATAGTATTTGGCACACCATGCAAGCGAATAATTTCACGAAAGAACAAATCAGCAACATTAACAGCATCATCGCTTTTATGACATGGTATAAAGTGTGCCATTTTCGAGAATCTATCCACGACAACAAATATGCTATCCCTCCCCTTCTTTGTTTGAGGTAAACCTAAAACAAAGTCCATAGATATATCCTACCAAGGAACACTAGGTACAGGCAAAGGCATATATAAACCATGAGGATTGAGTCGTGACTTAGCTTTTTGACATGTAGTGCAGCGAGCAATAAAACGCTCAACATCCCGTCTCATCTTTGGCCAAAAGAAATGTGTAGCAAGTATGTCCTCTGTCTTCTTCATGCCAAAGTGTCCCATTAATCCTCCTCCATGCGCCTCCTGCAACAACAAAAGACGAACGGAGCTAGCTGGAATGCATAGCTTGTTAGAACGAAACACAAATCCATCGTTAACGACAAACTTGTTCCACATTCTTCCTTCTTTACAATTCTGTGTTACATCTTTAAAATCAGCATCATGCACATATTGATCTTCGATGGTCTCCAAACCAAATATTTTGAAGTCAAGTTGTGAAAGCATAGTATAGCGACGAGACAATGCATCAGCAATAATATTTTCTTTTCCCTTCTTGTGTTTAATGACATAAGGGAAAGTCTTAGTGAATTCAACCCATTTAGCATGTCTACGATTCAGTATAGCTTGACTTTTAATATGTTTCAAAGATTCATGATCAAAATGTATAACAAATTCTTTGGGCCATAAATAATGTTGCCATGTTTCTAAAGTCCGAACAAGAGCATATAATTATTTATCATAAGTAGAATAATTCAGACTAGGCCCACTCAATTTTTCAGAAAAGTATGCAACAGGTTTGCCATCTTGTAATAACACACCTCCTAATCCAATTCCACTAGCATCACATTCAAGCTCAAAAGTCTTATTAAAATCAGGAAGTTGGAGTAAAGGAGCATGTGTCAACTTATCTTTCAATACCGTGAAGGCTTCTTCCTGTGCGGTACCCCAAAGAAAAGGTACATCTTTCTTTGTAAGATCACTGAGAGGTGCAGCAATGGTGCTGAAATCTCTCACAAAATGCCTATAGAATCCAGCGGGCCAAGAAAACTCCTCACTTGTGTGACCGTTTTGGGCTGCGGCCAACTCTCAATAGCTTCAATCTTGGCTTTATCAACTTCAATTCCCTGTGGAGTAACAACATAGCCAAGAAAAGATACTCGGTCGGTGCAAAAGGTGCACTTCCCAAGGTTACCAAACAAACGTGCATCACGTAGAGCAATAAAAACAACACGTAAATGTTCCAAATGTTCTTCCAAAGATCTGGTATAAATCAATACGTCATCAAAGTAAACTACCACAAATCGTCCAATGAAAGCACGTAAAACTTCGTTCATTAATCTCATGAAAGTACTAGGTGCATTAGTTAACCCAAAAGGCATGACTAACCACTCATATAATCCAAACTTAGTTTTAAATGCTGTTTTCCATTCATCTCCCAATTTCATACGAATTTGATGGTATCCACTACGCAAATCAACTTTGGAGAATATTGTAGAGCCACTCAATTCATCAAGCATATCATCTAGCCTAGGAATAGGATGATGATAACGAATAGTAATATTATTAATGCCTCTACAATCAACACACATACGTGATGTACCATCCTTTTTCGGCACTAGAATAATAGGAACAGCACAAGGACTAAGGGATTCGCGTATATAACCTTTGTCGAGAAGCTCTTGTACTTGACGCATAATCTCCTTCGTCTCCTCTGGATTGGTATGGTATGGCGCACGGTTTGGCAGTGAAGCACCAGGAATTAAGTCAATCTAATGCTCAATCCCTCGAATAGGCGGTAATCCCGGTGGCACGTCTTGTGGAAAGACGTCAGCGAACTCCTGCAAAATGTTAGTGACAACAGGAGGCAAAGAGGAAGGCACGTCCTCGAATGAAAATAATACGTCTTTGCACACAAAAGCATAGCGAACAGATTTGCTGAAATCTAGCTCATCAATATCAGATTTGGTGGCAAATAAACATGCACTTTTCAATTTAATTTCAGAAGCAACACTAGACGGTTTATTATTAGGCTTCATTTGTTGCTCAAATTCTTTTGCCACAATCTGATTTTCACTCTTATTCTTCTCCTGTTTTGCTTTATTAGCTCTATTAATATCATCTTTCAAAATGGAATCAGGAGTCATAGGAAGCAAAGTAATATTTTTATCCTTATGAACAAGAGTATACCGATTGTTTCTACCATGGTGTACAGAATTTTTATCAAATTGCCATGGTCTACCAAGTAATAAGGAACATGCTTGCATAGGTACCACATCACAATCAACATAATCAGCATATGTAGAGATACTAAAATGCACACGAACAGTACGTGTTACCTTAACCTTGCCGCTGTTGTTGAACCATTGGATGTAGTAAGGATGTGGATGTGGTCTTGTGGTGAGAGATAGCTTCTCCACCATCTCCATGCTAGCCAAGTTGTTGCAGCTCCCTCCGTCTATTATAACTCGCATAGAACGTTCCTTCACAACTCCCTTTGTATGGAACAAATTATGCCTATGATTTTGCTCAGCTTGTGTGACCTGCACACTCAAAACACGTTGAGCAACTAAACATTCATACCTGTCAGCGTCTTCGGGAGCCATGTATTGCGTCTCATGATCAGAATCATATCCACCATGTTCTTCACGTGTAATAAGGGCCAAAGTCTCCTCATCATAGTCACTAGCGGACTCATACCCACCATCCTCAGTAGCAATCATCACACGCTGAGTTTTGCATTCTCGCGCATAATGACCTCTTCCTTTACAACGATGACAAATAATATCACTTGTGTGCCCTGTTGATGCCATGGAAGAAGAAGAGCTCTGTGTAGGTCCGGCAGGTGCGCTCTTGGCAGATAGTGGTGGTTGTGCCTGCTTTCTTGTATCACGGCTGGAGGTGGCACCTGATGGAGGTGCTGGTGTAGTGGAAGTAGAAGATGCACGCGGTGTCCATGAGGAAGGTCGACCTGCAGAAAAGTTAGTGTGCGCCATTGCTTGTCGATCCTGCACTTCACGTTCAGCTTTACAAGCAAGATGGAATAAACGAGTGATATTAGTATACTCCTTATACTCTAGAATGGTCTAAATCTCTCTATTTAATCCACCCGAAAAACGTGCAAGCATAGCTTCATTCTCCTCAACAATACCACATCTAATCATGCCAGTTTGTAATTCCTGATAATATTCTTCTACATAATTTTTTCCTTGTCTTAAACGCTGCAATTTTTGAAGCAATTCATGTTGATCATATGGTGGAACCCAACGAGTACGCATAACAATTTTCAAAGCAGCCCAAGTAGCTGGAATATGATATAATCTACAATGTTCAGACCACCATACACATGCAAAACTAGTGAAAGCACAAACAGCAGCAACAACCCGTCTCTCCTCGGGATATTGCAAACATGTAAAACATTGTTCAATTTCTAACTCCCAAGTAAGATATATATCAGGAACATATCTACCCTCAAATGGTGGAATATTCAATTTCAGTTTAGTAACATGGTCATGATCTCGTACCTGAGGTGGTGGCGTAGTCCTACCATTGCGAATAAATACCTGAGGTCGACCTGCTGGTGGTGGTGTTGGTGGCTGCACGTAGTTCTGATTTTGATCAACCTCATCCTCATAATCGCTCGCATACTCATCATCCTCCTGGGTACCAGCAGCAGAAGTAGCAGGAGCCAAAGAAGCATCAACAACAGGTACAGCAGCACCAGAAGTTTGGCCATCCTCAATAGGAACACGCTTCGCTCATCCATACTGATTCGGAAGGAGGCGTTGTTGTTGTTGTTGCTGCAGAGGTGCGATAGGTGCAGCCGGCGGTGGTTGTGGAAAACGCGCGAGCAATTCATTAAACTTGCTATCTAGCTTTGTTTCGAACGTCTTCTCAATGCCATCTATCTTCTCCATGGCCTCGTCAAATCTGTTTAGCACATCTTGCACCTGTCCACTCATCATTTGCTGAAATTTATCATGTAGCTGTTTGTTCGTCAGGTTCTCCCAATCAGTCTCATCGGCTTGTGATCCTACCATGGTTAGCAGCAAATAGAAACACACAAGAATATGATCCTACAGACTACTAAGAAGTGGTGGTGGTGTATCACAAACCCGTCAAGCAAATCTCAAATTCTTACCAGTTCTTACCCAGCAGCAGGTGGTGATCGACAACCGTTGTAGTCAAAACTCTCAAATCTTGGATAGAGCGATTACCAGGGAGAGTCAAACACACGACGTAGATGTATGTGGAGCTGGGAAGGCTTATAATATGGTAGCAAAAAAGGGTCAGCAATAATCAAATCAGAGATGCAAAGTTGAATAAACGCTCAACGACGGTACTGTGCTGGTCCTAGGCTAGACTGTGCTAGAGACGCGAGCCTAGAACACTAACAAAATCACGACGCTGCACGGAAACAAGGGAGAAGCACACTCTGATTTTTTTTCACTCTTTTTTTTGCGCTCCTTTTTTTGCGCTTTTTTTTGCGAAAATTCACTATAATGGCGAGTGTCTCAAAACTCTTCCCAAGTCAAGGTAACAGGATAGCCACGAAATGTTTGTGACCAATTTTTTTTTCGACTGCCCGGACCAAAATCTGGAAACGGCTCAAAAAAAACTTTCTATAATGGCACATGTCTCAAAACACTCAGAAACACCTAAAAATAGGATAGCCAGAATTTTTTTTGACAAGTGCGTTTTTTGAAAATTTTGGGCCTAAACGGAGGGTGGTTTTCGGACTCTTTTTTTTTCGAACCTACTCCGGCAAGGAAACACGAATCGAAAACTAGATGGATCTCGAAAACAAACCTAATATGCAAGGAACTCAGATTGGTGGTGGATATATGGTGGTGGTATATGGCAGCGGTGGTTGTATATGACAACGGTGGTGGTAGCGGTGGTAGTATATGGATATGGATCGGTGGTGGTATATGGATACGGATTGGTGGTGGTATATGGATACGGATTCGGAGTGGTGGTGGTAGGTGGCAGGGGCGATGATGATGGTGCGGTGGCGGCGTGACAACTTATGACAAAACTCGAAACTCTAAAAGACTAGACGCTAAGACCATCAACTAGACACGACGATGCAACCGCAAATTCAACAAAGCAAAACCCTAAAAAGATTATGCAAAGGCTCAGATTGGTTCAGATATGATGAACTAACCCTAATTTGTTTTTGTGGCTTTTTCGTGGACTGTAGGTATGAAGAACAGACTCGATCTAAACTACGAAAAACTGTAAAATCTCACCGAGCAACCTGGAAATCTGATACCACTTGATAGAGGCAAAGGTGTGTTGGGGAACGTAGCAGAAATTCAAAATTTTCCTACGCGTCACCAAGATCTATCTATGGAGAAACCAGCTACGAGTAGAAGGAGAGTGCATCTACATACCCTTGTAGATCGCTAAGCGGAAGCATTCAAGTGAACGGGGTTGATGGAGTCGTTCTCGTCGTGATTCAAATCACCGATGATCAAGTGCCGAACGCACGGCACCTCCGCGTTCAACACACGTACAGCCCGGTGACGTCTCCCACGCCTTGATCCAGCAAGAAGAGAGGGAGAGATTGAGGAAGACTCCATCCAACAGCAGCACAACGGCGTGGTGGTGGTGGAGGAGCGTGGCAATCCCACAGGGCTTCGCCAAGCACCATGGGAGAGGAGGAGTAGGGAGAGAGGTAGGGCTGCACCAAGAGGGAGAGAACTCATGTGTATGGCAGCCCCAAACCTCATCTATATATAGGGGGAAGGGGGGGCTGCGCCCCCTTTAGGGTTTCCCACCCCCAAGGGGTGCGGCCAGCCCTAGATGGCAAAGGGGAGGCGGCCAAGGGGGGAGAGGAGAGGGAGGCGCACCAATATGGGCCTTAAGGCCCATCTGGACTAGGGTTTGCCCCCTCCCACTCTCCCTTGCGCCTTGGCCCCCTTGTGGGGGGCGCACCAGCCCTCCTAGGGGCTGGTCCCCTCCCACACTTGGCCCACGCAACCTTCTGGGGCGGGTGGCCCCACTTGGTGGACCCCCGGGACCCTCCCGGTGGTCCCGGTACAATACCGATATCGCCCGAAACTTTTCCGGTGACCAAAACAGGACTTCCCATATATAAATCTTTACCTCCGGACCATTCCGGAACTCCTCGTGACGTCCGGGATCTCATCCGGGACTCCGAACAACATTCGGTAACCACATACAAGCTTCCTTTATAACCCTAGCGTCATCGAACCTTAAGTGTGTAGACCCTACGGGTTCGGGAGACATGCAGACATGACTGAGACGTTCTCCGGTTAATAACCAGCAGCGGGATCTGGATACCCATGATGGCTCCCACATGTTCCATGATGATCTCATCGGATGAACCACGATGTCAAGGACTTAATCAATCCCGTATTCAATTCCCTTTGTCTATCGGTATGTTACTTGCCCGAGATTCGATCGTCGGTATCCAATACCTTGTTCAATCTCGTTACGGGCAAGTCACTTTACTCGTTCCGTAACACATCATCCCGTGATCAACTCCTTGGTCACATTGCGCATATGATGATGTCCTACCGAGTGGGCCCAGAGATACCTCTCCGTTTACACGGAGTGACAAATCCCAGTCTCGACCCGCATAAAACAATAGATACTTTCGGAGATACCTGTAGTGCACCTTTATAGTCACCCAGTTACGTTGTGACGTTTGATACACCCAAAGCACTCCTACGGTATCCAGGAGTTACACGCTCTCATGGTCGAAGGAAGAGATACTTGACATTGGCAAAGCTCTAGCAAATGAACTACACGATCTTTTGTGCTAGTCTTAGGATTGGGTCTTGTCCATCACATCATTCTCCTAATGATGTGATCCCGTTATCAACGACATCCAATGTCCATAGCCAGGAAACCATGACTATCTGTTGATCACAACGAGCTAGTCAACTAGAGGCTCACTAGGGACATATTGTGGTCTAT
>NC_041393.1:306715295-306754534 GCF_002162155.2 Triticum dicoccoides | reverse complement strand
GAGCTTTAAGTCTTAACTTCATACCTTACAACTCAGGCAAGAACTTCTTCTTTGACTGATCCATCTTGAACACCTTCAAGATCATGTCAAGGTATGTGCTCATTTGAAAGTATTATTAAGCATTTTGATCTATCCTCATAGAACTTGATGCTCAATGTTCAAGTAGCTTAATCCAGGCTTTCCATTGAAAAACACTTTCAAAATAACCCTATATGCTTTCCAGAAATTCTACGTCATTTCTGATCAACAATATGTCAACAACATATACTCATCAGAAATTCTATAGTGCTCCCACTCACTTCTTTGGAAATACAAGTTTCTCATAAACTTTGTACAAACCCAAAATCTTTGATCATCATCAAAGCATACATTCCAACTCCGAGATGCTCACTCCAGTCCTTAGAAGGATTGCTGGAGCTTTGCATACTTATTAGCATCTTTCGGGATTGACAAAACCTTCCGGTTGTATCACATACAACCTTTCCTCAAGAAAATCGTCGAGGAAACAATGTTTTGACATCCTATCTGCAAGATTTCATAAATAATGCAGTAATCGCTAATATAATTCCAACAGACTCTTAGCATCGCTACGAGTGAGAAAATCTCATCATAGTCAAGTCCTTGAACTTGTCGGAAAACATCTTAACGACAAGTCGAGCTTTCTTAATGGTGACATTTACCATCATTGTCCGTCTTCCTTTTGAAATCCATCTGTACTCATTAGCCTTACGACCATCGAGCCGTTCTGCCAAAGTCTACACTTTGTTTTCATACATGGATCCTCTCTCGGATTTTATGGCCTCAAGCCATTTATCGGAATCCAGGCCCACCATCGCTTCTCCATAGCTCGTAGGTTCATTATTGTCTAGCAACATGACCTTTAAGATAGGATTACTGTACCACTCTGAAGTAGTACGTATCCTTGTCACCCTACGAGGTACGGCAGTGATTTGATCCGAAACTTCATGATCAATATCATAAGCTTCCACTTCAATTGGTGTAGGTGCCACGGGAACAACTTCCTGTGCCCTGCTACATACTGGTTGAAGT
Organism: Triticum dicoccoides; assembly: GCF_002162155.2. NCBI lineage: Eukaryota > Viridiplantae > Streptophyta > Magnoliopsida > Poales > Poaceae > Triticum > Triticum dicoccoides. Next base: position 306,753,484 of record NC_041393.1, on the reverse strand, counting down.
GATGGTTCAATAATCTCATCAAGTCTCCACCATCCTCCCACTCAACTCTTTCGAGAGAAACCTTTCCTCGAGAAAGGACCCGATTCTAGAAACAATTCATATTGCTTTCGGATCTGAATTAGGAGGTATACCCAACTGTTTTGGGTGTCCTATGAAGATGTATTTTATCCGCTTTGGGTTCGAGCTTATCAATCCTGAAACTTTTTCATATAAGCGTCGCAGCCCCAAACTTTTAAGAAACGACAACTTAGGTTTCTCTAAACCATAATTCATACGGTGTCATCTCAACGGAATTACGTGGTGCCCTATTTAAAGTGAATGTGGTTGTCTCTAATGCCTAACCCATGAACAATTGTGGTAATTCGATAAGAGACATCATGGTATGCATCATATCCAATAGGGTGCAGTTATGATGTTCGGACACACCATCACACTATGGTGTTCCAGGCTGTATTAGTTGTGAAACAATTTCCACAATGTCTTAATTCCGTGCCAAACTCGTAATTCAGATATTCATCTCTATGATCATATCATAGATATTTTTATCCTCTTATCACGACGATCTTCCAACTTCACACTGAAATTACTTGAACCTTTCAATAATTCAGACTCGTGATTCATCAAGTAAATATACTCAACATCTACTCAAATCATCTGTGAAGTAAGAACATAACGATATTCACTGCATGCCTCAGCACTCATTGGACTGCACACATCAAAATGTGTTGCTTCCAACAAGTTGCTATCTTGTTCCATCTTACTGAAACCGAGGCTTTTCAGTCATCTTGTCCATGTGGTATGATTTGCATATCTCAAGTGATTCAAAATCAAGTGAGTCTAAACGACCCATCTGCATGGAGTTTCTTCATGCGTATACACCAATAGACATGGTTCGCATGTCTCAAACTTTTCAAAAACGAGTGAGTCCAAAGATCCATCAACATGGAGCTTCTTCATGCGTTTTATACCAATATGACTTACATGGCAGTGCCACAAGTAAGTGGTACTATCATTACTATCTTATATCTTTTGGTATGAAAATGTGTATCACTACGATCGAGATTCAATAAACCATTCAGGTTTAATACTAATCTTGATGGTAGAGGGAGCGTGCGATGCTTGATCACATCTAGCTTGGAAAAACTTCCAACACATATCGTCAGCTCACCTTTAGCTAGTCTCCGTTTATTCCGTAGCTTTTATTTCGAGTTACTAACACTTAGCAACCGAACCGGTATCTAATACGCTGGTGCTACTAGGAGTACTAGTAAAGTACACATTAACATAATGTATATCCAATATACTTCTATCGACCTTGCCAGCCTTCTCATCTACCAAGTATCTAGGGTAATCCTGCTCCAGTGGTTGTTCCCCTTATTACAGAAGCACTTAGTCTCGGGTTTGGGTTCAACCTCGGGTTTCTTCATTGGTGCAGCAGCTGATTTGCCGTTTCATGAAGTATCCCTTCTTGCCCTTGCCCTTCTTGAAACTAGTGGTTTCACCAACCATCAACAATTGATGCTCCTTCTTGATTTCTACTTTCGCGGTGTCAAACATCGCGAATACCTCAAGGATCATCATATCTATCCCTGATATGTTATAGTTCATCACGAAGCTCTAGCAGCTTGGTGGCAATGTCTTTGGAGAAACATCACTATCTCATCTGGAAGATCAACTCCCACTCGATTCAAGTGATTGTTGTGCTCAGACAATCTGAGCACAAGCTCAACGATTGAGCTTTTCTCCCTTAGTTTGCAGGCTAAGAAAATCGTCGGAGGTCTCATACCTCTTGACGTGGGCACGAGCCTGAAATCCCAATTTCAGACCTCGAAACATCTCATATGTTCCGCGACGTTTCGAAAAAGTCTTTGGTGCCTCAACTCTAAACCATTTAACTGAACTATCACGTAGTTATCAAAACGTGTATGTCCGATGTTCACAACATCCACAAACGACGTTTGGGGTTCAGCACACTGAGCGGTGCATTAAGGACATAAGCTTTCTACTGATCGCATAATCGCTACTATCAACTTTCAACTATAATTTTCTCTAGGAACATATCTAAACAGTAGAACTATAGCGCGAGCTACGACATAATTTGCAAAATCCTTTTGACTATGTTCAGGATAATTAAGTTCATCTTATGAACTCCCACTTAGATAGACATCCCTCTGGTCATCTAAGTGATCACATGATCCGAGTCAACTAGGCCGTGTCCGATCATCACGTGAGACGGACTAGTCATCATCGGTGAACATCTTCATGTTGATCGTATCTACTATACGACTCATGCTCGACCTTTCGGTCTCCGTGTTTCAAGGCCATGTCTGCACATGCTAGGCTCGTCAAGTTAACCCTAAGTGTTTTCGCTGTGTAAAACTGTCTTACACCCGTTGTATGTGAACGTAAGAATCCATCACACCCGATCATCACGTGGTGCTTAGAAGCGACGAACTGTAGCAACGGTGCACAGTTAGGGGAGAACACTTCTTGAAATTTTGTAAGGGATCATCTTATTTACTACCGTCGTCCTAAGTAAACAAGATGCATAAACATGATAAACATCACATGCAATCAAATAGTGACATGATATGGCCAATATAATTTTGCTCCTTTTGATCTTCATCTTCGGGGCTCCATGATCATCATCGTCACCGGCATGACACCATGATCTCCATCATCATGATCTCCATCATCGTGTCTTCATGAAGTTGTCACGCCAACGACTACTTCTACTTCTATGGCTAACGCGTTTAGCAATAAAGTAAAGTAGTTTACATAGCGTTCTTTAATGACACGCAGGTCATACAAAAAATAAAGACAACTCCTATGGCTCCTGCCGGTTGTCATACTCATCGACATGCAAGTCGTGAATCCTATTACAAGAACATGATCAATCTCATACATCACGTATCATTCATCACATCCTTTTGGCCATATCACATCACATAGCATACCCTGCAAAAACAAGTTAGACGTCCTCTAATTGTTGTTTGCATGTTTTACGTGGCTGCTATGGGTTCTAGCAAGAACGTTTCTTACCTACGCAAAACCACAACGTGATATGCCAATTGCTATTTACCCTTCATAAGGACCCTTTTCATCGAATCCGTTCCGACTAAAGTGGGAGAGACTGGCACCCGCTAGCCACCTTATGCACCAAGTGCATGTCAATCGGTGGAACCTGTCTCACGTAAGAGTACGTGTAAGGTCGGTCCGGGCCGCTTCATCCTACAATACCGTCGAAACAAGATTGGACTAGTAACGGTAAGCATATTGAACAACATCAACGCCCACAACTACTTTGTGTTCTACTCGTGCAAAGAATCTACGCAATAGACCTAGCTCATGATGCCACTGTTGGGGAACGTAGCAGAAATTCAAAATTTTCCTACGCGTCACCAAGATCTATCTATGGAGAAACCAGCTACGAGTAGAAGGAGAGTGCATCTACATACCCTTGTAGATCGCTAAGCGGAAGCGTTCAAGTGAACGGGGTTGATGGAGTCGTTCTCGTCGTGATTCAAATCACCGATGATCAAGTGCCGAACGCACGGCACCTCCGCGTTCAACACACGTACAGCCCGGTGACGTCTCCCACGCCTTGATCCAGCAAGAAGAGAGGGAGAGGTTGAGGAAGACTCCATCCAACAGCAGCACAACGGCGTGGTGGTGGTGGAGGAGCATGGCAATTCCGCAGGGCTTCGCCAAGCACCATGGGAGAGGAGGAGTAGGGAGAGAGGTAGGGCTGCACCAAGAGGGAGAGAACTCATGTGTATGGCAGCCCCAAACCTCATCTATATATAGGGGGAAGGGGGGGCTGCGCCCCCTTTAGGGTTTCCCACCCCCAAGGGGTGCGGCCAGCCCTAAATGGCAAAGGGGAGGCGGCCAAGGGGGGAGAGGAGAGGGAGGCGCACCAATATGGGCCTTAAGGCCCATCTGGACTAGGGTTTGCCCCCTCCCACTCTCCCTTGCGCCTTGGCCCCCTTGTGGGGGGCGCACCAGCCCTCCTAGGGGCTGGTCCCCTCCCACACTTGGCCCACGCAACCTTCTGGGGCAGGTGGCCCCACTTGGTGGACCCCCGGGACCCTCCCGGTGGTCCCGGTACAATACCGATATCGCCCGAAACTTTTCCGGTGACCAAAACAGGACTTCCCATATATAAATCTTTACCTCCGGACCATTCCGGAACTCCTCGTGACGTCCGGGATCTCATCCGGGACTCCGAACAACATTCGGTAACCACATACAAGCTTCCTTTATAATCCTAGCGTCATCGAACCTTAAGTGTGTAGACCCTACGGGTTCGGGAGACATGCAGACATGACTGAGACGTTCTCCGGTCAATAACCAACAGCGGGATCTGGATACCCATGATGGCTCCCACATGTTCCACGATGATCTCATCGGATGAACCACGATGTCAAGGACTTAATCAATCCCGTATTCAATTCCCTTTGTCTATCGGTATGTTACTTGCCCGAGATTCGATCGTCGGTATCCAATACCTTGTTCAATCTCGTTACCGGCAAGTCACTTTACTCGTTCCGTAACACATCATCCCGTGATCAACTCCTTGGTCACATTGCGCATATGATGATGTCCTACCGAGTGGGCCCAGAGATACCTCTCCGTTTACACGGAGTGACAAATCCCAGTCTCGATCCGCATAAAACAATAGATACTTTCGGAGATACCTGTAGTGCACCTTTATAGTCACCCAGTTACGTTGTGACGTTTGATACACCCAAAGCACTCCTACGGTATCCAGGAGTTACACGCTCTCATGGTCGAAGGAAGAGATACTTGACATTGGCAAAGCTCTAGCAAATGAACTACACGATCTTTTGTGCTAGTCTTAGGATTGGGTCTTGTCCATCACATCATTCTCCTAATGATGTGATCCCGTTATCAACGACATCCAATGTCCATAGCCAGGAAACCATGACTATCTGTTGATCACAACGAGCTAGTCAACTAGAGGCTCACTAGGGACATATTGTGGTCTATGTATTCACACGTGTATTACGATTTCCGGATAATACAGTTATAGCATGAATAAAAGACAATTATCATGAACAAGGAAATATAATAATAATGCTTTTATTATTGCCTCTAGGGCATATTTCCAACAAGGTGTCCCATCTTTCGATGAGATGACGGATATCGCTTTGGTGGAAGTCGACTTTGACGATCCGACTACGAACGTGCGAGGACGTCGCGCCTTAGCAATCGCTAAACCAACTCCGAGAGGTTATTGACCACGCCGGAGCACGATCAACCTGATCACGAGGGTCTGTTTCCTGCAAGCAAACGAAGAACAAGCAAGAAACTGAGATTGCAATCTGGATATTGCGAATATAAGATGAAAGCTTTATTGATCAAAGGTGGGGTTCTGTGACGCCTTTGTCTGGTCGTTGAACACAAACGAAGTACGCGAAGTTGTAGCTATGGCGAACTTTAATCTAAACAAAACCCAAAGTCTAAACGGTGCCCTAAGGGCTATATATATGGAGGAAGAGGGGGGGGGGGATTTCGTGGCCCTTGGTGGAGGGTTCCGAAATCAACCCTATCTCTTGTTTCCCCACACATACGGACTCTAAAAATAGCCTATACTTATGTATTTCAAAATTACAAGTGCCTGGCCCAATAATAAGGTGACGCAACACCTAGAATAGCCTCAGGACGAAATTTATGAAGTGGCATCTTGTATATTTCGTCCAAGGCTTCATGCACCCATTATGATGGCTTCAAAGTCCTGAAATCATCACTTGTAACTCCGTTCTTGTTCCCCTTGCGCATGGCATCATCTCCATGCTTGTTCTTGCTCCAATGTTCATCCTTCTCCAAGCTAGGCCCTTCATTTGTAAGCAAAACAAATGTATCCAATTTAGGCAGCATCATATTCTCATTAACATTAGAATCATTACCAAGAAACGGAAGTACCTGATAATTTAATTGGCGTGCGCGAGCTCTAGTAATTGCTCCAGTATATGTAGCAGTAGGGGATGTGGGTGTAACACTGGTATTGATGTCCTCATCATTTTTTAGGCAAAGCACCGCCGTCTCAAGACGGAACCTGGGCAGTAGCACTTTAGCTCTCTGGTGGAGTGATCCACCGGGGACACGTCCCTCCAGGAGGGGAAAATCGAAGCCATCGACATCACCAACAACCCTCTCATCATGGGAGGACCAATCTTCATCAACATCCTCACCAACACCATCTCATCTCAAACCCTGGTTCATCTCTTGTATCCAATCTTTGTCCCAAAACCTCAGTTTGGTACCTGTGGGTTGCTAGTAGTGTTGATTACATCTCGTAGTTGATGCTAGATGGTTTATTTTGTGGAAGATTATATGTTCAGATCCTTGATGATATTCAATACCCCTCTGATCTTGAACATGAACATGATTTATGAGTAGTTACTTTTGCTCTTGAGGACATGGTAAAAGTCTTGTTATAAGTAATCATGTGAATTTGGTATTCGTTTGATATTTTGATGATATGTATGTTGTTGCTTCTTTTAGTGGTGTCATGTGAACGTCGACTACATGAGACTTCATCATACTTAGGCCTAAGGAAAGACATTATGAAGTAGTAATTAGATGATGGGTTGCTAGAGTGACTGTAGCTTAAACCCTACTTTATGCGCTATTCCGTAAGAGGCTAATTTGAATCCATATGTTTCATGCTATGGTTAGATTTATCTTAAAAAAATTTCGTCGTTGCGGATGCTTGCGAGAGGCGATAATCATAAGTGGGAGGCTTATTCAAGTAAAAACAACACCCAAGCACCAGTCGACCCACATATTAAATTATCAAAGTAGCAAATATGAAGCAAACAAACATGATGAAAGTAACTTGACGATAATCCTCATGTGTCCTCGAGAACGCTTTGCTTATTATTAGAAATTGTTCCGACTTGTCCTTTGCTATAAAAAAGATTGGACCACCTTGTTGCACCTTTGTCACAATTGCTGCTTATTGCTCGTTACAAATTGCCTTGCTATCAAACTATCAGTTACGGATAATTTCAGTGCTTACAGAGAATACCTTGTTGAAAAACGCTTGTCATTTCCTTCTGCTCCTCGTTGGGTTCGACACTCTTACTTATCGAAAGGACTATGGTTGATCCCCTATACTTGTGGGTCATCAAATACTCACCAGTTTTTTTTGTCCCACGATGTATCACGTGCAACTTTATGTGTGGCAAGTGAGGAATAATGTATGCTACCGATGATACTTTAGCAGTGGCTGGCGTTTTATTCCACCCTCCACTGGACTTTTTTCGAAATATCTATGACGAGTTCTTGACATCGCCCGCCACTAATGTGATCCCACCGAAAAACCTTTTCATAGTAGTGCCTGCGGGAGGTGCAGGCCTTATAAGACGCATGCGATGTTGCTGTCCCCAAGCCGGAGGATGAGGTGGTGGTGGAGGAGGAAGATGAAGAAGAGGAGGAGGAGCCGGCCATGCGCTGGAACCCGATGTTGGAGGGGCAAACCTGGACGTGGACAACGACGACAATGCCTTGCACGCCAGAGATTGTGTCCGCGCTAACCGTGTGGATGGGCGCGGAGACGTGGTCACCAGAGAGACAACCGGTGGTGTAGCAACAGCCTGAGCCGGAGTAGGTGCCGCTCGCTGCAGCAACACTGCACGCGTCGTCGCCACTTGCCCCATGGCCGTTCTCGTGGCAGCCACTGCCCTTCGTCTACCTCAGTGCGGTACGAGGTGAGGAGTAGATCCATGGCCTTTTTTATCGTTTTAAAGTTTAATTTAAAATGTTGAGATGCTGGGACTATGTTTAAGTTAAGTTTGTGTACTTTTGGTGTGAAGTATTTTATGTTTCAAAATGTTGATTTTTTAAATCATAAATGTTGAATAGGTCTGCTGTATTGGGCGTGTCTAAAAAAACGCTGGCGTCCGGCTGGCTGATCCAAACGGATGAAAAATAATTGTGTGAGTTTGTGTTTGTACGTTGGAGTTGGCCCAGGAGAACCTGCTCCTCACAAGAGTGAAGAAAAAGAAAAAAATGAAGTCTAGGAAGTTTCCTTGCAGCAGCAAAATCGAGTTGGATATTTTTATCTTTCCAACAATTACGGTGCGTACGGTGTTGGACAGCAACCAAGGGAAGGGAAGGGAGACCGCACGCATTGCCGGCGGCCGGTTACTCCACTTGCCTCCTCCAATTCAATCGGCGGCGAGGACGAGGCGGATGCGCCTTCTCCGCCTCCGCCTCCGCCTCCCGCTGCCAGCGCTACTGCCAAGTCCAAATCCAACAACCAAATCCTTCTTCTCATTATCCTCTTGTTGGCCAGGAGTCACGCGCACCAGCCCCACCAGCCACCACGAGCAGATGTCGACGACCTCCTCCTCCGCGGCGGCCGTCGCCGAGGGCTCTGCCGCCCGCCGCTTCTGGATCGCCGCCTCCTCGCGGGAGGCCGCCTTCGCCACGTACACGCCCTTCCTCCTCTCCCTCGCCGCGGGGTCACTCCGCCTCGACTCCTTCCGCCACTACCTCGCGCAGGACGCCCACTTCCTCCACGCCTTCGCACGCGCGTAAGCCTTTCCCCTTCAATCTCGCCTTTACATTCTGATTACCCTGGATCTGATCCATTCCGTACCATCAGCTACGAGATGGCCGAGGAGTGCGCCGACGACGAAGATGACAAGGCCACCATCACCGCCCTTCGGAAAGCCATCGTCCGCGAGCTCAACCTCCACTCTTCCGTGCTCCAGGTCCTGATCCTACCCAACTGCCAACCCCATTCTTCACCCCACACACAACTGATTTCCTCGCCATTGATTCGGATTTACTTGCACCTCTCGGAGGCTCTGCCTGCACCCACGACCCGATCTGACCCCCTTGCATATAATGATAAAAACGGATGTCCAGCATGCTACTAACGTTGATAGAAACCAATTTGTTCAGGATAGTATGATATGAAATACCTTATATAGTCGGATTCCACGTACAATTGCTATTATCTTATAGAGCCTCTTTTCATATATTTAAGATAGGAGTACAATGTAACAAACCTGTGCGTGCATTTAACAACCCAGCTATTGATTCTTATATTCAAGTTTGCTGTTGTTTTATCGGTCATGATTATTTAAGTCATACCTGATGATTTCAACTATATCAACTGTAAATCATATACATATTTCACTGGGGTATGAAGTTCGAAATCTTACATCTACAAACAAAATGCTCGACAGGTGCCATCTGGTTTCATTTTTAGGTCCTGCCAGAGAGATAAATCACAGTTTCACTGCACGCCGTGTGCTGCAGTTATATGTATGTATATAATAGTCCTTTGGACTGGATTATACTCTCGTATACTGATTGCTACTGTATTAATTAAATTTTCTTCCCCACAAGGATCTTCTTTTTAATACCAAGAGTTTTCATTACTCAGCTAGTTGTCTTGGCTATCCAATTTGCAGGAGTGGGGAGTTGATCCTACCAAAGAGATCCCTCCAAGCCCAGCAACAACCAAGTACACTGATTTCTTACTTGCAACTGCAGCTGGAAAAGTTGATGGTGGGAAAGGTTCTGATAAAATGGCCACACCATTCGAGAAGACAAAAATTGCTGCGTACACTGTTGGGGCGATGACTCCGTGCATGAGGCTTTATGCATATCTTGGCAAAGAACTCGGCGTTTTCCTGAAACAAGATGAAAATCACCCATACAAGAAATGGATCGATACGTATGCAGCCACTGACTTTGAGGTATAGGACATGTCATTCATTTATGTATTGATCCTACTTCTGCATGTAATACTGGCCTGCTTTAATAGAACTAGTGCATGCGTGTTTCTCCCTCCGCTGCAGAGTAATGCACTCCAAATAGAAGAGTTGCTTGATAAACTAAGTGTCTCTTTAACTGGTGAGGAGCTCGAGATTATTGGGAAGCTCTACCAACAAGCTATGAGACTGGAGGTTGAGTTTTTCTCTGCTCAGCTCCTAGAAGAACCTGTTGTAGCTCCACTTTCAAGATATCATGATCCCAAAGACAAGCTCGTGATCTTTTCTGATTTCGATTTGACATGCACTGTTGTTGATTCGTCTGCCATTTTGGCGGAGATTGCGATTTTGTCACACCAAAAGGCTAGTCAGAGTGGGTCTGATAATGTCCTTGACCGTACAAAATCAGCAGACCTGAGAAATTCGTGGAATATGCTATCTAATCAGTACATGGAAGAGCATGAGCAATGCATACAAAAGTTACTTCCTCCAGAAGAAGGTCTGCATAATGCTCTCTCTGTTTGATTAATTTCTGATGAAAATTTGCAATTTACCAATAATGCATAACCATGCTTGCAATAACCAGCTGATGATTCGAGTGCTTTTTGTTTGATTCCAGCAAAGTCAGTAGATTACGATCAACTATACAAAGGTCTTGAAGTGCTATCAGAATTTGAGAGACAGGCAAATTCTAGGGTTATTGATTCCGGTGTCTTGAGGGGAATGAACTTAGATGATATCAGAAAAGCTGGGGAGCGGCTTATTCTGCAAGATGGTTGTCGAAATTTCTTTAAGAAGATTGGAGAGACAAGGGAGAAGGTCAATTTAGATATCCATATTCTTTCCTACTGCTGGTGTGCAGAGCTTATTAGGTCAGCCTTTTCATCAGGTAATGCTGAAAACCCTTGGCTATTTGTTCTTCCATTTCTTTCTGATGATGGTCACTACATGTTTACAACTTGTAGCTTTACAGTTGAGTTCTGTCCTTGGTGTACATTAATTATTTTGTTATCAGTATGACCTTGTGACTGACTATCATTTGAACTGTTCCTTGCAAAAAGAGGACTTATCTTTTTTGAACAGTAGCAATGGCTTTGTGAGTGCTGTTTACCATGATTACTGTATCATTTAGTTAGTACCAGTGTTTTGTTCTGGTCTTTTTACTTATTATGTTGATCTGTGAGTGACTGCCAAGTAAGGGTCAACCAATATTTGACAGAACTTGGGGTTTATTTCTTTCGAACAAACAATGACCTTCATCTGGCAACTTGATCAAAACCAACGGTACTACAGAAATTAGCAAAGTACCAGTGTTTTGTTGTTGGTTTTTTTTACTTATTATGTTGATCTGTGAGGGACTGCCAAGTAAGGGTCAACCAATATTTGACAGAACTTGGGGTTATTTCTTTTGAACAAACAGTGATCTTCATCTGGCAACTTGATCAAAACTAACAGTACTACAGAAATTAGCAATTTTATATGTTTGCTAGTTATCTTTAATTCTGGGGGCAATGGTTGGTGTTCCCTGGACATGTCTGCTGCAGTGTTTTTATACCAAAAACTCGTATTTTTATGTTAAGGTCAAAAGCCAAAACTCGTGTAATTTTTATGTGCTCATGCCCTCATGCAGTTGGTTGTCTTGACGGAGTAAACATACATTCCAACGAGTTTACCTTTGAGGGATCTGTTTCAACTGGTCACATCAACAGAAAGATAGAGTCTCCACTAGACAAAGTTGAGAAGTTCAAAATCATCAAAAGTGACCTGGATAGTATAACATCATCGTTGTCTGTTTATATCGGGGACTCAGTTGGAGATTTGCTTTGCTTGTTGGAAGCAGATGTTGGTATTGTTGTTGGATCAAGCACAACCTTGCAGAGAGTGGGCAAACAGTTTGGTGTTTCTTTTGTTCCATTGCTTCCTGGTTTGGTAGAGAAGCAAAGGCGGCTCTGGAAGCAAGAAGCATCCATCTTCAAGGCGCGATCTGGAGTTCTTCATACGGTTTCTAGCTGGTCAGAGGTACAGGCCTTCATTCTGGGAAATGATTCCAGCTGATTGTTGCTGGCTGTCCTTATCACTCTCTTTTCCTTTGCTATCAAGACTGGTACCAGCTCATGCAAATCAGACGTGAAATCCCCGTTGTGGCCATTTTATGAAAGCCACATTGCTATTCACCTCCTATATGAGTACCCTGTGTTCTGAAATGGTTTTGTTTGTATGATCAATGTGTCATTGATTACACTTGAGTTGTCTTTCCATTTGGGATCATTTCTTATAATCGTGGTTCCTGGCATGGCTACAGAACAGAGTGGTATACTGTCTCCAGGTGTTCCCCAGGTGCAAGCGTAGAGCTGTTTTTGGCAATGAAATTTGAGATTGCTATATGTTTGTTTGTTTGACTATATATCCTTATAATGGGACTGATCATAGCTGAGATGATTGGAGGCAGAACATTGAAGATGTAAAGTCACGCATAGGATGATAAACAAAATACTCCCTCTGTTTCAAAGTAAATATAATTGATGTTTTGGCATCGGTCGGTTTTTCCAAAGTAATTATAATTGATGTTTTGGCATCAGTCGGGTTTTCCAAACTGACTGACGTCTTGGCTCAGCGCACTCAACGGGTTCCAGACTTCTCTGATTCTAACATCTTTGCAGACGAACATCGACGTCGAGTGCAATATGCAGGCTATGTCGTTGCAGAGGCTTAGCCAGGAGTGTGATATGCAAGACATGGGTGAGAACTTCTGTAGACCCAAAACCCTACACCACCCAGAGGGACCTTGCCTATGGGCTACCCTAGGTTGGTCCAACCGCCTTGAGGGTCGTTGCTCTCCAACATGAAGAACGAGGAAACAAGAACATGGGAGAAATGTAAAAAGTAGGAGAAAAAGTAGTAGATGCTTGTGTTGTTCAATCACCATCACCTCCACCCCTGGTAGGAATTGTTTCTGATTGGCGTTGCCGAGCCCGGGCTGGTGCCCGTTCTCGTCGTCGTCATTGCGAGGGTTGGGTTTGTTGCGGTTGTTGTTGTTGAGCAGCATGGCTTGCTTAATGACCCAACAATTTCGATTCATGTGGCGCATGGCTGTTCAACTATCAGTTGTTGTCGCCATTCTTTCACTTGAATGCTTCTTGGTGCCACCGCCCTGGCGCTGGTTGTCGGATCCGGCGTTGACCTCGCCGTCCTCAACATCACTGTCATTGTTGTTTGATAACTCACAAGTATAGGTGATACGGGGCTAACCCGGTGTAGGCCGATCTTTCACGATTGGAGTGGGATCCCTCGAAGAACACGATGAACACGGGGAAGAACGGGGAGAAATCACAAGGGGAAACACTCAAGAACAAGTCCAATCACACATCCACTAGGCAATCAAACACACAAGATTCACAAGGTACATGAACAACAAAGGGAAAGATACAAGGTAAGGTTCATCTCCAAGAGGAGGTCTTGATGGTATCCTAGACGGATCTTCCCGCGAGGGGGTCTTGATGATATCCCGCAGGATCTTCTCACATGGAGGTCTTGAAATCCATGGGAGTGGTAGTCTCTCTCTCTCAAGAGTAGAGTAGGAGCAAAGCTCACCTAAGAATGAGCTATCATATTTTCTTACCCTAGAAAGGAGGTGGAGGAGGTCTATTTGTAGCCCAAGGGGCGAAGGGGTAAGTGAGGGGGCGAATGGGTACACGGGCCTCGGCCCAAGTCATGCGCGCAGGCAAGGCCAGATGATCCGGGCGAACTTCCGGATGATCCGGACGGAGTCCCTGATGATCTGGCTTCGGTGGAAGCCTTCGGGTGTCTTCGACGCACTTATCCGGACGATCCGGGGGAAGGTCTGGATGATCCGGCTAGGCCCGGATGATCCGTACAGTGGTCCGGACGTCCGGCCTGGCTCCAGCAGCCGCTCCATCTTCTTCTCCCCCTTTCTTCCGTCTTCTCTTCCATGCTTCCATAGCGGACGGTGTAGTCATTCCTTGGCGCTTGCACTCCTCCTTGACATCCGTGAAGCTCTGACAATACCTATGCATGCCCACGGGAGAAGTGTCAAGTAGTACACCATCCTCGAAGGGGTCAAGTGAACACGTGTAAAGGAGAAGATTCACCTTTATGTATGAGAAGTAGAGGTTGCACGTGTCACTTGCCAAACGAACTCTCGACATGGTGATGTCCGTAGGATGCTCCGCATCATCTCCTCCCCCTTGGGAAAGATCCGACCTCGGATCGAAAACCAAATCACCATGGGAAAGAGATGGCGTCGCCGTGTAGGAGTGGTCGATTACCAAGTTCTCGTCATCTTGAAGCTCGAAATGGACACTCTCCAGTGTCGCACCGTCTAGTAATTCCTTCAAAAGGAGCAAAGATAACAAGCACTTGGAAAAACAAATATGGTTGCTATTATAGCGAAACCAAGCATTCAAGAGGTGATTCACCCAACAAGTGTTGTCATCAAGCATATCATATGGTTTGACAAAGAAGTGTGGCATGACATTTAAGCATATAAATTGAGCACACTCAAGGTCATCATGGAAACAAGCACGTAAATGTGAGGTAGTGATGCAAATATGTGTGACAAGAGAATAAGCATCTACCTCATGGTCATAGCAATCATGCATAAAGCGCTCAACAAACAGTTTATGGTAGGCATAGGAAGCATTCACCACACCAAATAAAACGAAGTGTCTAAACACATGAGTCAAGTACAAGACAATCCAAACATAACGTGCATAGGGTGTAGTGAAAATAGTGTGGCACTCGACACAATATAGAGAGCAATTATTCATCATGTGCGAGGCAATCAAGTCAAGCATGTGACAAGCAATGTGACATGGCATATGTGAAGAAATGATATTGGTGCAACCAACCATATGATAGTAGCAAGTAGTCCAAAAATTGGATGCAACACACAAGGTATATATGTTATGAGGCATGGAAATGTGGCAATCATGGGTGAAAGAAATATCTCGAACATGCATGCAAATGGTGCAAGCAACACATGAAGTGTGATCCACAATATCCAAGCTCAAGAAGGGTGTCACCTTGAAAGTGTGTCCTTGTGCATTCTTCACGATGCCGAAGTGGTAGAATGTATGAGGCTCACTCTCAAGAGCTCGAATGGTCAACTCACGTGAAGTGGAAGTCGACACGAAGTCCAAGTAACCTACACATGCACACAACAAAACAAAGAACGTATGCGCATGGTAGATAAACACATCATCCATCCTGATGGTTCTCTTCTCTTGCACATAACCATTAGTAGCAAAAGTACATGAAGAATATGATGTAACAATCTCAATGTTCATGGCACTAGCATATGGCGCAAAGAAGGAAGACAAGCATGCTTCACAAGAAATATGTCAAAATCTCCAATCATATGTGAGAATGTGATGAGGACATGACTACCTTGGATACGACCAAAAATATTGCAGACATGTATATTTGTGAGGTGATTTCTGATTGCAGGTGTATGGGACATTTGTACAATCCACATATGAAGATAAGGGAAAAAGAGAAGTTTAGGTGCTGTTCAAAAAGTCCTCCCATGTCAGTTTTGGGCCAAGAGAAGATAGAGTCCAAGTCTCTCACATTCTGGATTCAGATTCGGACTGCACAGACATACCTGACTCAAAACACCAAGAACTCTTTCATACGGACTCCGAATTGGGTGATTTTTTTGTTGGAGAGTAGATTTCGTGCTCTTTCCAACCCATTGGATTCACCTTAAAATTCGTCCGGAGCGTTGAGTTATCGACGAAACAATCTGACGCTGCAGCAGAATTCGAGTCAAACTACAAGTCCAAAGGTGTTGCATCACCTCCACTTGGGCCTATGAGCCTTGTACGACCTAGGGTTAGTTTTAGGCTACCTTGGGACGTCCTCCCACCTCCTTGTCCGCCACCCCTTGCTCCTATATAAGTAGATCCATCTAGTAGCTTTTTCCTTGAGATTTGTTTAGTTAAAAGTTAGCCAACGCAACTTCGTGTACTTCGTTTGTGTCCAACGACCAGACCAAGACCGCTTTCGGATCCCGACCATTATCAATACTTCATCCATATTCGCAAAATTCAGATTCCTTTGTCATATTCTTGCTTGTTCTTCGATTGCTTGCAGGAATAGACCTTCGTAGTCAGGTTGATCATGCTCCGGCGTGGTCAATAACCTCTCAGAGTTGGTTTAGCGATTGCTAAGGCGCAACATCATGCACGTTTGTAGTCGGATCGTCAAAGCCGACTCCACCGAATCGATAGTTATCATCTCATCGAAAGATCGGGACACCCCGCCTCTATCAAGTGGTATCAGTTTTCAGGTTGCTCGGTGAGAATTTCCAGTTTTCCCTAGATTAGATTTATTTTCTTACCTATTGTCCAAGAAAAAGCCACAAAAAAAGGTTAGATCTATTCATCCTTTGTCCAAGCAAGTCTGAGCCTTTGCAATTTTCTTTTCATTGTTTGCATTATTGAATTATCGGTTGCATCCTCGTGTCGAGTTGCTGGTCTTAGTGTCTAGTTCGTTTAGAGTTTCGAGTTCTGTTCACAGTAGTCACATTGCCACTGCATCGTTATCCCTTCCGCTGTCCACCATCCATCCATCAATTTTCATCACGTCCTACCCACCGTTCATGATCATAATCGTAGTTGAGGTCATTCACATCTTCGCTTGATCCAATCTGCATCTTATCTAGTTTGTTTTGGAAAGAGGGAGAAAAAAAAGACAGAGAAAAAAGTAAAAAAATGTCAGGGAAAAAAAGGAGAGAAAGAAAAAGGAAAAAGTGTGAGAAAAAAAGAGAGAAAAAAAATTCGGATCAATCTAGAATCAATCTCGTACCTGAATTTGGATTGGAATGTGTTTTGCATACTGTTCAGTAAAACAGGTGTATCTTCCTCGTACGAAGTCCGTTTTGCCTCTGTGAGTACTCACATTAAAGCTAGCAACGAGCCACATCTACATAGTTGCAGAAGCTAGTTCAATGTTTGACACCTCAAAATCGGCTTCTAAATAGGTCTTTTTTCCCTCCAAAGTTCCTGAACACAGCTTGTTCCAGTTTTTCAGACCAGTTTTAGATTTTTTTGACTCCTCATATCAACTCGGAATTGAGTGATTCATTTTGTGGTTGAAAGCTTGAGTCAGTGTCATTCTTGGGAACAATTATCAGAAAATTGGCACAAACTTTTCCGAAGGAAAGTTGGAGAGAAAGTTGTTGATATATCCTGTTTGGCAGTTGTTTCACATCATTATCTTTACTGCTATCGTGATCTTCACTTTTATCTTGCTATCCAAAGCTACTTCATATCCTTTATTGATGCTAGTTGTGCTACGTTGTGACCTTATTAGTGTTCTAGGCTCGCGTCTCTAGTCCGCTCTAGCCTAGGACCAGCACAGTACCGTCGTTGAGAGTTTATTCAACATTGCATATCTGAATTGATTATTGCTAATCTTTTGCTACAAAATATTTAAGCCTTCTAAGCTCCACATATTTCTACACCGTGTATACGTATGTTCCCCTGGCAATCACTTTACCCAATCTTCGGTGTTATTTGACACTGCTGGTTGCCTGTCACCACCTGCTGCATGGTAAGAATTTGTAAGATATTGATATTTGCTACACTCTGAGCATTTTACCACCACATCCTAGTAGTTCATAGGAACATTATTCTTAGATTTTGTTTCTTGTTTTTTTACTAACTATGGCAGGTTCTGGAGTTGTTAGTTCTTGGGATTCATCAATCATGGGAGATTTGCCACCACCTAAGAAAATACAACAACCGTCACAAGAGGAGCAACAACATCAGAATGCAGATAATCATGTTAATATTTTCATGCCACCATTTATTGGTCGTTTTAGGCCTGATTTATATATTGAATGGGAGTACGAAATAAATGCTATATTTGCTTCCCATAATTTTGATGAGCGTGGAAAATTTGAAGTCGCCGTTAGTACTTTCAGTAGCTTTGCTTTAGTTTGGTGGAGTGAATATTGTCGGTTAAACCCTGATTTTATACCTACTACTTGGGATGATTTGAAACTTGTCATGAGAGATAGATTCGTTGATGTTTATTATACTCGTGGCATGATTAAAAAATTACAACATTTAAAACAAGGCACCGACACGGTAAAAAATATTATGATGATTTACAAACTACATTGTTGCACTCATTTTTAGAAGAAAGTGAAGATGATTTTATGGATAGATTTTGGGGATTATTAAACCGTGATATTCAAGAGATACTAATTCATGAAGAGTGTTATCCTATGGACCATTTGTTTCGTCTTGCTTGCAAAGCTGAACAGGAAATAAAACGACGTGTGCCCACAAGGAGAACAAGCGCACGGTGCACATTCCAAGTCTGGATACAGATGTTTCTTCAACTACTAGGAATACTATGACAACCACATCTGTTGTTGTGATGACTATATCATCTCCACCATGTGACACATCATCATCGAGAGTGCCTACATCATCTGAGCCGATCATAAGAGGTAATGACAAAGGTACAAATTTTCCATTTTCACATGAGAATGATGCATGCCTAGTTAACTTGAATACATCATGTGTTGATTTACCTATTGATTTGGGCACACCACCTATTTTAGAGAATTGTGTTACTATCATGAATGTGTCATGTGATCAAAAAACCGAAATACCAACAATTTTGAGTGCACCCATTAAATTAACTGTTGATGCAAAAGAATCAATGTTTAATCATTTTGATATGTTAATCTTTCTTCTTCTTGCTCTGAAAGGTTAGCACTAATAATAACAAGATATATTTTCTTTTCCTCAAGATAAGCATACTTAAGATTATCAGGTAATGGTTTGAGTTCAAACACGGGATCACCCTTGTGTGGAGGGGGATCCCCAAGAATTTCAACGGGTAGGTTGTGTTTCAGAATAGGTTCCTGTTGAAGGAACGCTTCATCTATTTCCCTTCTTTCCTTCATAAACATATCATTTTCATGGTCTAGCAAATATTGTTCTAACGGATCAGTAGGAGGCACGACAATAGAAGCAAGACCAATAATCTCATCCTTACTAGGTGATTCTCTATCACGAGGTTGTCTACGAAACTTAGCAAAATTAAACTCATGAGACATACCCTCTAAGCCAATTGTAATAGTGTCCTTTTCACAATCAATCTTAGCATTAACAATATTCAAGAAGGGTCTACCAAAAATAACGAGACAAAAATCATCTTGTGGGGAACCAAGAACAAGAAAATCAGCAGGATATTTAACCTTCCCACACAAGACTTCAACATCTCTAACAATCCCAACTGGTTTAATGGTGTCCCTATTTGTAGGCTTAATAGTAGCACCAATATCTTCTATTTCAGCGGGTGCATATCATGCATAATTTTCTTTATATAAATCATAGGGTATTGCACTAGCACTAGCACCCATATCACATAAGCCATGATAACAATGATCTCCTATTTTAACAGAAATAACGGGCATGCCTACCACAGGTCTATGTATCTTAGCATCTGGTCTAACAATATTAGCAGTCTCACTACAGAAATAAATAACATGCCCATCTAAATCATCATCCAAGAGATCTTTAACCATAACAATACTAGGTTCAACTTTGATTTGCTCAGGAGGTGTATAAGTCCTAGTATTACTCTTACGAACAACAATCAAAGTTTTGGCATGATCCTTTATCCTAACAGGAAAAGGAGGTTTCTCAACATAAGTAGTAGGAACAATAGGATCACTATAGGTGATGGTCTTTTCTTCAACTGTAATAGGTGAAACTACTTTTACTTAAATGGGAGGATTATATTTAAACCACTTCTCCTTAGGGAGATCAACATGAGTAGCAAAAGATTCACAAAAAGCAGCTACTATCTCAGAGCCAAGTCCATACTTAGCGCTAAATCCACGAAAAGCATCGGTATCCATAAAAGATTTAACACAATCAAACTTAGGTGTCATACCTGACTCCTTACCATCGTCGGAACCCCAATCTTCAGAGTTGCTTTTAATTCTTTCCAATAAATCCCATTTGAATTCAATAGTCTTCAGCATATAAGAACCAACACAGGAAGTATCGAGCATGTTGCGATCACTGGGAGAAAGACGAGCATAAAATTTTTAAATGATCATTTCTCTGGAGAGGTCATGATTGGGGCATGAATATAACATTGACTTAAGCCTCCCCCAAGCTTGAGCGATGCTTTCTCCTTCGCGAGGCCAGGAATTATATATGTAATTATGATCACGATGAACAAGATGCATAGGATAGAACTTTTGGTGAAATTCCAACTTCAATCGTTTATAATTCCAAGATCCCGTATCATCACATAGCCTATACCATGTCATTGCATCTCCCTTCAAAGATAAAGGAAAGATCTTCCTTTTGACAACATCATCGGGAATACCTGCAAGCTTAAATAATCCACAGACTTCATCCACAAAGATAAGGTGTAAATCAGGATGCAATGTTCCATCTCCTGCAAAGGGATTAGCTAGCAGTTTCTCTATCATACCCGAAGGAATCTCAAAGTAAATATTTTCAGTAGGTTCAGTAGGTTGAGGAGCAACTCTTTGATCTTCTGGTCGGGGTGAAGATACCCCGAACAAGCCCCTCAAAGGATTAGTTTCCATAGTAACAAGTGACAGAAAATTTCAGCACACTATATAAATGTTTCCTTACCAAGTTCCACTCACAAAAAGTGCTACGCTCCCCGGCAACGGCGCCAGAAAAGAGTCTTGATGACCCACAAGTGTAGGGGATCTATCGTAGTCCTTTCGATAAGTAAGAGTGTCGAACCCAACGAGGAGCAGAAGGAAACGAAAAGCGGTTTTCAGTAAGGTTTTCTCTGCAAGCATTGAAATTGTAGGTAACATATAGTTTTGTGATAAGATAAATTGTAATGAGTAACAAGCAATGAAAGTAAATAAAGTGCAGCAAGGTGGCCCAATCCTTTTCGTAGCAAAGGACAAGCCTGGACAATTTCTTATAATGAGAAAAGAGCTCCCGAGGACACATGGGAATTATCGTCAAGCTAGTTTTCATCACGCTCATATGATTCACGTTCGGTACTTTGATAATTTGATATGTGGGTGGACCGGTGCTTGGGTACTGCCCTTACTTGGACAAGCATCCCACTTATGATTAACCCCTATTGCAAGCATCCGCAACTACAAAAGAAGTATTAAGGTAAACCTAACCACAACATTAGACATATGCATCCAAATCAGCCCCTTACGAAGCAACACATAAACTAGGGTTTAAACTTCTGTCACTCTAGCAACCCATCATCTACTTATTACTTCCCAATGCCTTCCTCTAGGCCCAAATAATGGTGAAGTGTCATGTAGTCGACATTCACATAACACCACTAGAGGAAAGATAACATACATCTCATTAAAATATCGAACGAATACCAAATTCACATGACTACTAATAGCAAGACTTCACCCATGTCCCCAGGAACAAACGTAACTACTCACAAAGCATATTCATGTTCATAATCAGAGGAGTAATAATATGTATTAAGTATCTGAACATATGATCTTCCACCAAGTAAACCAATTAGCATCAACTACAAGGAGTAATCAACACTACTAGCAACCCACATGTACCAATTTGTTGTTTTGATACAAGATTGGATACAAGAGATGAACTAGGGTTTTGATAGGAGATGGTGCTGGTGAAGATGTTGATGGAGATTGACCCCCTCCCGATGAGAGGATCGTTGGTGATGATGATGGTGATGATTTCCCCCTCCCGGAGGGAAGTTTCCCCGGCAGAACAGCTCTGCCAGAGCTCTAGATTGGTTCCGCCTCGTGGCGGCAGAGTTTCGTCCCGTAAGCTTGCCCACGATTTTTTCCAGGGTAAAAGCCTTCATATAGTAGAAGATGGACACCGGAGGGCCACCAGGGGGCCCAGGAGACAAGGGGGCGCGCCCAGTAGGGGTGGGCGCGCCCCCACCCTCCTGTCCAGGGTGTGGGCCCTCTCTAGTGTTTCTTTCGCTTAATAATTCTTATTAATTCCAAAAATGACTTCCGTGGAGTTTCAGGATTTTTGGAGCTGTGCAGAATAGGTATCCAATATTTGCTCCTTTTCCAGCCAGAATTCCAGCTGCCGACATTCCCCCTCTTCATGGTAAACCTTGTAAAATAAGAGAGAATAGCCATAAGTATTGAGATATAATGTGTAATAACAGCCCATAATGCAATAAATATTGATATAAAAGCATGATGCAAAATGGACGTATCAGAGGTGAGTAGGAAATGAGATAAACAATACCAAGTTCCCTTTTCCCAAGTTGAGGATGTATCCCGTTTCACTCAATGTGAAATGAAAGAATAATGGAATTGGTACCGGACTTGTTCACTCACACCTATTAAGTAAAGCTTATGGACTAGCTTGGTTAGGATAGTGGCACAAAAATTTGATGCAAAATGTTAGCAAGAGTCAAATAATGTTGAAAGAGATTCACAAATTTGCAAGTGAAACAAGTAGACTAATAACAATGAATGGCACACGGAAACACACACAGAGATAGGTAAATGTGGCCATGCAACCAAGGAATGAGCACAAAATGTGGAATCCACGAAAAACGCTCGTGTTGCACAACTCAAGAGAGATGCTAGCACGATTTCTCAATAGGCGGATACAACACTTGTGCACAACCCATAAGATGCAAAATGGATAAACTTTCTATCCCAAGTATGCTATTATGTATGGTTCCCGATGTTTCTCATGATGATCGGATACGACAATCTTATATGCAATGTGGCATGATGCTATGGCTATTGCTTACAAGCTTCTTTGCTCTTTCTCTTTTGCTTAAAAGCTTATTATTTTTTTGTATGGCCTTTTTTGCACAATGCACAAACCAAGATAGCAATTGTGTATATGCGAGAACAATCTTGTGACACAAGAGATGGTATGATGATACCAATATGATATGGTATGTATGCAATGGAAGGTACGGATCACTAATGTGCACAAGTAACGTTGCCGACAATACTCAATGGCTAGTCTCGATAGGCAAGTAACGCAAATGGGCTAGGGGTTATCAATGCAATTGCAAGGGGAATATACAATGGTGTCGTCGAGGTTACCGTCCTTGGCGATGATGAGAGGTGGTGTTGCCGAAGTCGACCCGTTCCTAGTTAGCCGAAACACCTTAGGAAACGGAAAAACCGCAAACTCAAAATCTCCAAAGGCAAATGTCAAATGGTGGTAGCGGAAAAGCAGTGGTGGTTTGCACTCGGCAATGCGGAAGTGGGATGATGGGCTATGCGAGTTGGAGTTGAAGTCGCCGTCCCTAAGTAGCCGAAACACCTAGGAGACACAAGCCACAACTCAAACAAGTTCAAACAAAATTGGGTTAAGTCGGGTTGGTGGAAATGTATGGTGGACAAGGTTATGCGGAAATGGTGGTGGTGATCGATGAAGAACCAACCGTCCCTAAGTAGCCGAAACACCTTAGGAGACTCGAATCACTACTCAAGCAACCACTAATGCTATGGGAACCAAATGGGTTAGGTTGTGGAAGTCGATGGTGGTAATGCGGATGATATGGTGGTGGCCTTAGGCTAAGATTCCAAAGTTCCGAAACTTTGATGGAGTCAAATGATGTTGGAGGTTATTTTGTGGGATGGGGTATGTCAATAGCTTCAAAACAAGCTAAAGAACGTCAAAAACGGATTCCGGATGAATTAGTTATGGCCAAAACAAAATTTCAGCCGAGTCAGTTTCAGGGTTAACTGGACATCCGGGAGGAGCTCCAGCTCATCCGGGCTATGTCCGGATGATCCGGAAGTACATCCAGATGATCCGGGTTCGTCAACTCGGGTACGGGTATTCGGGCGGGTGGGTTATCCGGACGTCAGGGAGAGGGTCCAGCTGATCCGGGAGGTGTCCGGATGATCCGGGAGAAGGTCAGGATGATCTGGGCAGGTCAAACTGCTCAGGATTTCCTGTCAGAGACGAAATTTTGGGCGGAAATTGGGTGATTTCGGGGCAAAAATTTGATGGATTTCGTGTATGGAAGGTGGGGAAACTTGGGGAAATACTAGATCCACTTGAAACCAAGCAAATCCATGGATCAAAATTAACAAAACATCATCAAACCAAAAAATCACAAAAAAATTTGAGGCTATTTTTGGTAGGGATTTTCGAAATTTAGGACGAAATCAAACAAAAGAAGGCTAGAAAACGGTGGGAGGGACTCCAAATACATGATAAACGTGGCTCATGACACCATATGATACGGGGCTAACCCGGTGTAGGCTGATTTTTCACGATTGGAGTGGGATCTCTCGAAGAACATGAAGAACACGGGGAAGAACGGGGAGAAATCACAAGAAGAAACACTCAAGAACAAGTTCAATCACACATCCACTAGACAATCAGACAATCAAACACACAAGATCCACAAGGTACATGAACAACAAAGGGAAAGATACAAGGTAAGGTTCATCTCCAAGAGGAGGTCTTGATGGTATCCTAGACGAATCTTCCCGCGAGGGGGTCTTGATGATATCCCGTAGGATCTTCTCACATGGAGGTCTTGAACTCCATGGGAGTGGCAGTCTCTCTCTCTCTCTCTCTCAAGAGTAGAGGTAGGAGCAAAGCTCACCTAAGAATGAGCTATCATATTTGCTTAACCTAGAAAGGAGGTGGAGGAGGTCTATCGAATGGGTACACGGGCCACGGCCCAAGTCATGCGTGCAGGGGGTCCCGGATGATCCGGGCGAACTTCCGGATGATCCGGACGAAGTCCCGGATGATCCGGCTTCGGTGTAAGCCTTCAGGTGTCTTTGGCGCACTTATCCGGACGATCCGGGGGAAGGTCCGGATGATCCGGCTGGGCTTGGATGATCCGGACAGTGGTCCTAACGTCCAACCTGGCTCCAGTAGCCGCTCCGTCTTCTTCTTCTCCTTTCTTCCGTCTTCTCTTCCATGCTTCCCTCGCGGACGGTGTAGTCGTTCCTTGGCGCTTGCACTCCTCCTTGACATCCTTGAAGCTCTGACAATACCTATGCATGCCCACGGGACAAGTGTCAAGTAGTACACCATCCTCGAATGGGTCAGGTGAACACGTGTAAAGGAGAAGATTCACCTTTATGTATGAGAAGTAGAGGTCGCACGTGTCACTTGCCAAACAAACTCTTGACATGGTGATGTCCGTAGAATGCTCCGCATCAATAGGGGGTCATTTGTAGCCTTCTTCGATAAATTAGAGTGTCGAACCCAACGAGGAGCTAAAGGCAGAACAAATATTCCCTCAAGTTCTATCGACCACCGATACAACTCTACGCACACTTGATGTTTGCTTTACCTAGAACAAGTATGAAACTATTTTGCAAGAATAAAACTATGAGTACTTTGCGAGAATAAAACTACGGATAAAATGCAAGGTAGTAAAAGTGGATAGCTTTTGTCAATGAGAAAGTCATTTGTCCCTAGGCAATCGATAACAAGTACCGGTAATCATTCTTGTAATTTTATATGAGGGAGAGGCATGAGCTAACATACTTTCTCTACTTGGATCATATGCACTTATGATTGGAACTCTACCAAGCATCCTCAACTACTAAAGATCATTAAGGTCGTGAAACCCAACCATAGCATTAAGTATCAAGTCCTCTTTACTCCCATACGTCATACCCCACTTACTCAGGTTTAAGCTTCTGTCACTCTCGCAACCCACCATAAGCGAACCATGAACATATTGCAACACCCTACAGCAGGGGGCCCTCACGTTTGTGTGAGACGGAGGGCACCATAGGACAACACCATAAATAAAATATACAATTATACCAACCAAGATCACGATTAACCCATAGGACAAAACGGATCTACTCAAACATCATAGGATAACCATAGATCATTGGGAAATAATATATGGAGTTGAGCACCATGTTTAAGTAGAGATTACAGCGGGGAGAAGGGGTGTTACATCGCTGCATAGAGGGGGAGATTTGGTATTGATGGTATCAAGATTGTTGATGAAGATCACCGTCACGATCCTAGCCCCGGCGGCACTCCGGCGCCACCGGGAGAGAGGGGGAGAGGCCCTCCTCCTTCTTCTTCTTCTTGGCCTCCCCCCTAGATGGGAGGATAGTTCCCCCTCTGGTCCATGGCCTCCATGGCGGCGGAGGGGCAGGAGCCCCTCCGAGATTGGATCTCCCTCTTTGTTCTCTTCTGTTTCGCCCTCCCCAGATCTAGCCCTTCACGGCTTCTTAGATTCCGGGAGATCCGTAACTCCGATTGCGCTGATCTTTTTACACGATGTTTTTCCGGATATAAGATTCCTTGCGCCCAAAGTAGAGCTCCCACCGACATTTGAGGAGGGCACAACCCACCACCACGCGCCAGGGGCCTCTAGCGCGCCATGGTGTCTCATGGGCTGTGTGGGCCTCCGTTTGCAGTGATTCCAACTCCCAAAAATCACATATATTCCAAAATAATTCTCTATGAAATTTTAGTGCATTTGGACTTCGTTTGATATGGGTACTCTGCGATATAAAAAACATGCAGAAAATAGGAACTAGCACTGGGCACTGGATCAATAGGTTAGTCCAATAAGTCATATGAAAAGTTGCCAAAAATATGTGAAAATTGAATAATATTGGCATGAAACAATAAAAAATTATAGATACGACGGAGACGTATCAGCATCCCCAAGCTTAAATCCTGCTCGTCCTCGAGTAGGTAAATGATAAAAAAGATAATTTTTGATGTTGAATGCTACCTAGCATAAACTTGATCATTTGTCTAGTCATGGCATGAATATTAAGACACAAGTGATTCAAAGCAATAGTCTATTTTTGACATAAAGACATCCCAACAAACAATCATGTCTTTCAGAATATTAACGCTAAAGAAAGCTATCCCTACAAAATCATATAGTCTTGTCATGCTCTGTCTTCTTAACACAAAGTTTAAATCATGTACAACCCCGATGACAAGCCGAGCAATTGGTTCATACTTTTTAATGCGCTTAAGCTTTTTCAACTCTCACGCAATACATGAGGGCAAGCATGGATACAACACTACGGGTGGAATAGAGTATGATGATAGGGGTAAATATAAAGAAGACAAAAAAGTAAGAAAGTCTCACATCGACGCGGTTAACCAACGGGCTATGGAGATGCCCATCAATTGATATCAACGTGAGGAGTAGGTATTGCCATGCAACGAATGCACTAAGAGCTACAAGTGTATGAAAGCTCCATATGAAAACTAAGTGGGTGTGCATCTAATCCTATAATGAAATATTCCCACTAGTATATGAAAGTGACAACATATGAGACTCTCCATATGAAAAACATGGTGCTACTTTGAAGCACAAATGTGGTAAAGATACTAACAATGCCCCTTCTCTCTTTCTTTATTTTTTTCTTTTTCTTTTTTCTTTCTTTTCTTTCTTTTTTTCTTTTTTCCTTTTTCTTTTTTTCTTTCTCTCATTGTCCGGAGTCTCATCCCGACTTGTGGGGGAATCATAGTCTCCATCATCCTTTCCTCACTGGGGCACTGCTCTAAAAATGATGATCATCACACTTCTATTTACTTATAACTCAAAAGAAATAAAAATTACAACTCGATACCTATAACAAAATACGACTCTATATGAATGCCTCTGGCAATGTACTAGGATGTGCAATGATCTAGCGTAACATGTATGAAAAATGATGAACGGTGACTGAGCCAACACTATGTCAGCTATATGATCATGCAAAGCAATATGACAATGAATGCTCAAGTCATCAAACGGAAGCGGTGGAAGTTGCATGGCAATATATCTTAGAATGGCCATGGAAAAGCCATAATAGGTTGGTATGGTGGCTGTTTTGAGGAAGATATAATAAGGCTTATGTGTGATAGAGCGTATCATATCACAGGGTTTGGATGCACCTGCGAAGTTTGCACCGACTCTCGAGGTGAGAGAGGGCAATGCACGGTACCGTAGAGGATAGCAAATTGCGGAAAGGTAAGAGTGCGTATAATCCATGGACTCACGTTAGTCATAAAGAACTCACATACTTATTGCAAAAGTTTATTAGCCCTCGAAGCAAAGTACTACTACGCATGCCCCTATGGGGATAGATTGGTAGGAAAAGACTATTGCTCATCCCCGACCGCCACACATAAGGAAGACAATCAAGGATAAATTGCCCTCCAACTTTCATAGCATAACGAGAGACTATACGTGCATGTTTCGGGAATCACAAACTTTAACACCAATATTCTTACTAACCACAACTGTTTACTAGTACCTCCCACATATTCCATATCTATATCGCAAAACTATTGCAAGGAATCAAACATATCATATTCAGTGATCCATAAGTTTTATGTAGGATTTTATGACTAACCATGCAATTGATCAATTCCCGTTGACTCTCTAAATAGATATAAGTGAATCATGAGAGTTTAATTCTTTCTACAAAAAATCATGCTCTAAAAAATATAAGTGAAGCAAACGAGCATTCTATGAACATCAGTTTTCTATGTGAAGAGAAACAGACAATCCAAACTTCAAATGATATAATTGAAGCACATGAAGCATTCTATAAAGCCATACTCAAAAGATATAAGTGAAGTGAAATCAGCATTCTATAAATCAACCATGGACTATCTCATACCAGCATGGTACATAAAAGAAAAGTGAAAACTAAATGCAAAAGACTCTCCAAGATTTGCACATATCATATGAACGAAACGAATCCGAAAACATATCGATACTTTTTGAATAAAGATGGGATGCCTTCCGGGGCATCCCCAAGCTTAGACGCTTGAGTCTCCTTGAATATTTACTTGGGGTGCCTTGGTAATCCCCAAGCTTGAGCTCTGGCCTCTCCTCCTTCTCCTCATATCGAGACCTCCTCGATCTTTGAACACTTCATCCACACAAAACTTAACCAAACTTTTAGTGGCGGGGTTAGTGAATATGGCAATGAAATCCCATGTTGTAACATTATTGTATAATTATAAACAAACATTAACCACTATATGCTATCAGAATTCTATGTCCCCAAGTCAAGGAGGCTTCAATAAGAATTCAAACATACGCAAATAATGAAGCTATAACAACAATCTGTGAAAAAAGGATGGTCTGTAAAGATTTGAACATCCACCATACTTCTGTAACTCTAAAAATTCTAAAAAATAGTAAAAAATAAACATTTTGTATAGAAAGATAGTACAAAAAGTTTAAGAACCATTTGACTTTCCAATAAAAAAAATGTAAAATAGCACACTACAGCCAAAGTTTCTGTTTTGCACTGCACAAACCAACAAGCAATCTACTCATCCTAAAGGCAAATCTTGGAACATTATTTTTATAATACAGTGGAATTTTACAAGGGGATAATTATTTTTGTGAGAATCTTCATGAAAAATTCTACATTGTTTCCATGAGCATGAACACAAGTGTTCAAGGTCGACCCTCACTTCCGCAATGCATCACCTTTCAATCGCTTCTCTTTTGTGAATTTTTTTAAGTTCCCCTCTATATTTTTTGTTTTTATACTTTATAAAAGGACTAAACAGAAATAAATGACTCTCTAAAACTTCTGGGTTGTCTCCCTTGCAGTGCTTTCTTTAAAGCCATTAAGCTAGGCACAAAGTGCTCAAGTAATGGATCCACCCGGATCCCAAGGTATATCAAAGCCAATTTTAATTAACAATGATTTGGCATTTAGTAGTGAGCACAAAGTGATGTGTGTCATGTAACAACGAAGTCTAACTCTCTTCCTATGCATCGGTATGTCATACAAGAACAATTCATGCACATCAAGTAAAGGCCAATACATAGCATAAGTAGTGATACGGGGCTAACCCGGTGTAGGCCAATCTTTCACGATTAGAGTGGGATCCCACGAAGAACACGAAGAACATGGGGATGAATGGGGAGAAATCACAAGGGGAAACACTCAAGAACAAGTCCAATCACACATCCACTAGAAAATCAAACACACAAGATCCATAAGGTACATGAACAACAAAGGGAAAGATACAAGGTAAGGTTCATCTCCAAGAGGAGTTCTTGATGGTATCCTAGATGGATCTTCCTGTGAGGGGTCTTGATGATATCCCGCAGGATCTTCTCACATGGAGGTCTTGAACTCCATGGGAGTGGTGGTCTCTCTCTCTCTCTCAAGAGTAGAGGTAGGAGCAAAGCTCACCTAATAATGGGCTATCATATTTGCTAACCCTAGAAAGGATGAGGGGGAGGTCTATTTATAGTCTAAGCCACGAAGGGGTAAGTGGGAGAGGGATACAAGGCCAAAGGCCCGGCTGCACACAAGCAGTGTCGGACGTTCGGTTGCTCGTGGGGGTCCGGACGTCTGGAGGGCGTCGGACTTTTGACGTTTTGGCTCTGGACATGTGGCGCCGGTCATCCGGGCGCTCGGACTCGTCGGACATCTGGTGTCTCGTCGGTCGTCCGACCACTGTAGGCTTGGTCTGCTGCTGGTCGAGGGTGCGTCGGACGTCCGGTGGACGTCGTTCGTCCGGGCGCAGTAGAGTGTCGGGCATACGGTGGTACGTCGGACGTCCGGCAGCTGTAGGCTCCGCAGCTCTGTCTTCTTCCGTCTTCTCTTCCATGCTTCCCTTGCGGATGGTGTAGTTGTTCCTTTGCGCTTGCACTCCTCCTGATTGTCCATTGCGCTCCGGCAATACCTATGGATGCACACGAGTGGAGTGTCAAGTAGTATACCAACCTTGAAGGGGGTCAAGTGAACACGTGTAAAGGAGAAGATTCACCTTTATGTATGAAAAGTAGAGGTCGCACGTGTTACTTGCCAAACAGACTCTTGACATGGTGATGCCCGTAGGATGCTCCGCATCATCCCCTCCCCCTTGGAAAAGATCCGACCTCGGGTCGAAAACAAAATCACCATGGGAAAGAGATGGTGGTGTCGTGTCGAAGTGGTCGATCACCAAGCACTCATCATCTAGAAGCTCGAAATGGGCACTCTCCAATGTCGCACCGTCTTGTGATTCCTTCAAAAGGAGCAAATACAACAAACACTTGGAAAAACAAATGTGGTCAGCGTTAGTGCAAAACCAAGCATTCAAGTGGTGGTTCACCAAACAAGTGTTGTCATCAAGCATAGCATATGGTTTGACAAAGGATTGTGTCATGACATGTAAGCATATGAATTGAGCAAAATCAAGGACATCGTGGAAACAAGCATGTAAATGTGAGGTAGTGATGCAAATATGTGTGGCAAGAGAATAAGCATATACCTCAAGTTCATAGAAAGTATTCACAAATTTCTCAATGAAAGGTCTATGGTAGGAATAAGAATCATTCACAACACCGAATAAAATGAAGTGTCTAAACACATGGGTCAAGTGCAAGACAATCCAAGCATAATGTGCATAGGGTGTAGTGAATATAGTGTGGCACCCAACACAATAGAAAGAGCAATTTTTCATCATGTGTGAGGCAATCAAGTCAAGCATGTAGCAATCAATGGGACATGGCATATGTGAAGTGATGACATTATTGCAACGAAACATATTATAGTAGCAAGTACTCCAAGAATTGGATGCAACACACAAGGTATATATCTCACGAGACATGGAAATGCGAAAATGGCAAGTCAAGGAAAGATCCCTAACATGTGCGCAATCAAGTGGTCTAAGATGACCAACAAGTCTCATGGTGCAAGCAACACAACCAGTATGATCCACAATATCCATGCTCAAAAGATGTCACCTTGAAGGCATGTCCTTGTGCATTCTTCACAATGCCGAAGTTGTGGGAAATGTGGTGTAGAAGCGAGTCATGGTAGAATATATGAGGCTCGCTCTCAAGAACTCGAATGATCAACTCACATGAAGTGGAAGTCGACATAAAGTCCAAGTATCCTACACACGCACACAACAAAACAAAGAACGTATGCACATGGTAGATAAACACATCATCCATCATGATGGTTCTCTTCTTTTGCACATAACCATTAGAAGCACAAGTGCATGAATAATATGATGCAAAAATGGCGATTTTCATGGCACTAGGTATATGGTGCAAAGAAGTAAGACAAGCATGCTTCACAAGAAATGTGTCAAAATCTCCAAACATATGCGAGAATGCTATGGGGACAATCTCATGAGCAAGACGAGAATCATTGTTGCACTCAATACATGGCAAATCATCTAGCATGAGAGAGGAAACACATGGAGATATATGACAAGAAGCAATATGAATCATGTGCAAAGCATATAGATGGTTGTCAACAACCGCATGAAATGAGCAAGTATGAATCATGGGTGATGCAACACGAGCAAGCATAGAGATCAAGTCGTGCAAATTAGTGGAGCAAAGATGCAACACACTAGAGTAAATCATGGCAATCATGTCATGTGAGCAAATAGTAGATATAGACAATGCACACGACATATCGCAAGCACGAACACAAAGCAAGATGAAAGGATCATCATAGGAATGGTGTAGAAAGCAAACATGGCAATAGCAAGTGATATCTCCACCAAGCTTGCAAATAAACATACAAGTACTAGAATCAATCATCATGTGTAATGCAAAGCATGGGTCACAAATGCATGGCAAAGGCATAGGAATAAGCATATCATGCAAAGTGAACATGGCAAGATGGGCATATAATATGTAATGGAGAATAACCCATAGGCAAGTGAGATCCATAAGAAGAAATGCGCGAAGTCTTTGCGTGAAGAGAGCGATGGGAAAGACAATCCATGGGATCCCAAGTCATCATTGCTCTCTAGAGCTCGTTTTGTCAACTCATGGGATTGTGAGGTTGAAAAGTATTCATGGGTACCTACACAAAAGAGACACAAATCAAAGAAATTGTGCGCGTGGTAAATGTACACATCATCCATCATGATGTGTATGTGCATGTGTGAGTTAGCACAAGGTAAGCATTGCTCAAAGAAATTTGATGCATGGGATAAGAACATGTAATCCATCATGAAAGAATAGTTATTATGTATGACATGATGGGGACATGCTACCTCTTGAGAATGCGTTGGTTTTCCCTTGAAGAGGAAAGGGCGATGCAGCAAAGTAGCGTAAGTATTTCCCTCGGTTTTGAGAACCAAGGTATCAAGCCAGTAGGAGACAACGCACAAGTCATGTAGTACCTGCACAAACAATCAATAACCTTGCAACCAACACAGTAAAGGGGTTGTCAATCCCTTCACTGTCACTCACAAAAGTGAGATCTAATAAAGATAGTAAAGTAAATATTTTTGGTATTTTTGTTGTATAGATTGGAAAGTAAAGATTGCAAAAATAGTAAACGAGATGCGATATAATGGAAAAGAGATGTAATATAATAGAAAAGAGACCCGGGGGCCATAGGTTTCACAAGTGGCTTCTCTCAAGATAGCATGTATTACGGTGGGTGAACAAATTACTGCCGAGAAATTGATAGAAAAGCGCACAATTATGAAGACATCTAAGCCAATGATCATGAATATAGGCATCACGTCCGTGTCAAGTAGACCAAAACGATTCTGCATGTACTACTATTACTCCACACATCGACTGCTATCCAGCATGCATCTAGAGTATTAAGTTCATAAGAACGGAGTAACACATTAAGCAAGATGACATGATGTAGAGGGATAAACTCAAGCAATATGATATAAACCCGATATTTTTATCCTCGATGGCAACAATACAATACGTGCCTTGCTGCCCCTACTGTCACTGGGAAAGGACACCGCAAGATTGAACCCAAAGCAAAGCACTTCTCCCATTGCAAGAAAGATCAATCTAGTGGGCCAAACTAAACCAATAATTCAAGAGACTTGCAAAGATATCAAATCATGCATATAAGAATTCAGAGAAGAACCAAATAATATTCATAGATAATCTTGTTCATAAATCCACAATTCATTGGATCATGGTAAACACACCGCAAAAGAGTATTACATCAAATAGATCTCCAAGAACATCGAGGAGAACTTTGTATTGAGAATCAAAGAGAGAGAATAAGCCATCTAGCTAATAACTATGGACCCGAAGGTCTGTGGTAAACTACTCACGCTTCATCAGAGAGGCTATGGTGTTGATGTAGAAGCCCTCCGCGATCGATTCCCCCTCCGGCAGATCGCCGGAAAAGGCCCCAAGATGGGATCTCATAGGCACAGAAGGTTGCGGCGGTGGAAAAGTGGTTTTGTGGCTCTTCCTGATGTTTCTAGGGTATAAGAGTATATATAGGCGAAAGAAGTACGTCGGTGGAGCTACAAGGGGCCCACGAGGGTGGGGCACGCCTACCCCCTTGGGCGCGCCCTCCTGCCTCGTGGCTTCCTCGTGGCATTCCAGACTTCTACTCCAAGTCTTCTGGTTTGCTTTCGGTCCAAGAAAGATCATCGCGAAGGTTTCATTCCGTTTGGACTCTGTTTGGTATTCCTTTTCTACAAAACTCTAAAACACGCAAATAACAGAAACTGGCACTAGGCCTCCGGTTAATAGGTTAGTCCCAAAAATAATATAAAAGAGCATATTAAATCCCATTAAACATCCAAAACAAATAATATAATAGCATGGAACAATAAAAAATTATAGATACGTTGGAGACATATCAAGCACCCCCAAGCTTAATTCCTGCTCGTCCTCGAGTAGGTAAATGATAAAAACAGAATTTTTTATGTGGAATGCTACCTAGCATATTTATCAATGTAATTTTCTTTATTGTGGCATGAATGTTCAGATCCAAAAGATTCAAGACAAAATTTTAATATTGACACAAAAATAATAATACTTCAAGCATACTAACAAAGCAGTCATGTCTTCTCAAAATAACATGGCCAAAGAAAGCTATCCCTACAAAATCATATAGTATGGTTATGCTCTATCTTCATCACACAAAGTATTTAATCATGCACAACCCCAATGACAAGCCAAACAATTGTTTCATACTTTTGATGTTCTCAAACTTTTTCAATCTTCACGCAATACATGAGTGTGAGCCATGGACATAGCACTATAGGTGGAATAGAATGGTGGTTGTGGAGAAGACAAAAGGGAGAAGATAGTCTCACATCACCTAGGCGTATCAACGGGTTTTGGAGATGCCCATCAATAGATATCAATGTGAGTGAATAGGGATTGCCATGCAACGGATGCACTAGAGCTATAAGTGTATGAAAGCTCAACAAAAGAAACTAAGTGGGTGTGCATCCAAGTTGCTTGCTCACAAAGACCTAGGGCACTTTTGATGAAGCCCATCATTGGAATATACAAGCCAAGTTCTATAATGAAAAATTCCCACTAGTATATGAAAGTGACTATGACGCCCTCGATTCAATCGTACACTAATCATACACGCAAACATGTACGATCAAGATCAAGGACTCACGGGAAGATATCACAACACAACTCTAGACACAAATTAAATAATACAAGCTTTATATGACAAGCCAGGGGCCTCGAGGGCTCGAATACATAATCTCGAATACACAAGAGTCAGCAGAAGCAACAATATCTGAGTACAGACAGAAGTTAGACAAGTTTGCCTTAAGAAGGCTAGCACAAAAGCATCTACGATCGAAAAGGCAAGGCCTCCTTCCTGGGAGCCTCCTAACTACTCATGGTCGTCAGCGGTCTCCACGTAGTAGTAGGCACCGGCGGTGGTATCTAGCCCTTGGGCTCCGGCATCTGGTTGCATCAACCGGAAAGAAAAGAAAGGGGGGAAAGGGGGAGCAAAGAAAACGTGAGTACTCATCCAAAGTACTCACAAGCAAGGATCTACACTACATATGCAACATTATCAAAGGAAGGTTGTATATGTGGATTGGGCTACAGAAATGCCAGAATAGAGAGAAGGCCTAGTCCTATTGAAGACTAGCATCTTCTGGAAACCACCATCTTGCAGCAATCAGGAGGGAGTAGAGTGGCATAAAGTAAAGTAGTAGTAGTGTTATCAACCTAGGCCAGAGATCCTTTCTCGACTCCCTGCTAGAAAGAAATCCCAGAGCCATACTATCCATTTCTCATCACAAGTATCCAGTTCTAGTTGTATCGATCAGGATACAACTCCAAGTGTCCGTTACCATAGGACATGCTATAGATAGATGTTTTCTTCCCTGCAGGGGTGCACCAACTTACCCACCACGCTCGATTAACTCCAGCTGGACACACTTTCCTGGGTCATGCCCGGCCTCGGCCAAACAATACGCCGCAACCCGACCTAGGCTTAATAGAGAGGTCAGCACGCCGGTCTAAACCTATGCCCCCAGGGGTCATGGGCCATCTCCCCGGGAACTCCTGCATGTTGCGAACGCGGCCAGTGAGCATACCTAGCTACCTCCTTCAAAAAGGCAGGTGCTTACGTAGTCCAACCCGGCGCGCGCCGCTCAGTCGCTGACGTCTATTAAGCTTCGGCTGATGTATACAACGCAAAACGCCCATACTATGCCCACGTGATGGTTAGTGCTATCAGGCCAGAGGCCCCTCGGATCAAATATCCAAATCGTAGTGGATTAGGAACGCGTGGTAACAAGCAGAGACTCACGAAAGATGTGACCCCATTGCCCCATCTCGAGGACTTGCGGCAAGGGCTAAGAATGCCCGGCCACACCTCGTAATTATCTCGCGGGCACCTTCCAGGTCAACCAGACTCCACATCACTCGCAATTATGCTCGCGTGGGTACCCCTCAGGGTCGACCCATCTTTAGTAACATGGTTCAGTGTAAAGTCATAGTAATCATAGTAACTGTGTGTCTAAACATCAAGGGGAAAACCCGAGGAATCACCCCCGGTGAATTCCACTCGATGTAATCATCAAGGTGAACATAAGAGGAATCACCCACGAGGTTCCACTTGAGGGGTTGCACGATAGAGTCGTATCGGAAGTGGTTAAGGCGGAATCACCCTCGATGACCTTATCGAATAGCTACACTATAGGGTTAACATCAGAAGTGCTGTAGAGGTCTCACCCTCGGCACTCGATAGTAACCCAGCAGTGTCGAGCAACTAAGGGGAAAGTGATGTGCGGTGCCGGGGCCTGGTCTTCGATCCCGTTGATCGGGTCTTCGATGATGAAGCAGGGGCAACAAGGACAAGGTGGGGTTCACTGGTGGATCACTAACCAACCTATACTAAGCAGTTTAGGATAAGCAGGTAAGGTAACAATAAGCAGGCTATGCATCAGAATAGGAGCAAACAATAACAGTAGCAAAATCTAATGCAAGCATGAGAGAATGGAATGGGCGATATCGGGATGATCAAAGGGGGGGCTTGCCTGGAAGCTCCGCTGAAAGGGAAGAAGGGTCGTCGTCGACGTAGTCGATCATAGGGGCAGCATCGGTCTCGGGGTCTACCGGAGAGAAGAGGGGGAAGAAATAGTAAATATAAAGCAAACATAGCATCACAAAGCATAACGTGGCAATAAGCTGTGCCGGGTGTGACCTAACGTATGGCTACACGATATATGTGAAGGGGGAATTCAACTGGGAATGTATTCCCGGTTCCGGACCTGTGTCAGACAAATGACCGGAGGGGGAATGTTCCATGTTCAGCCTACTAGGAGCATGTGACAGATGAACAGACCGCGTTTTCGGATTCGTCTCGTTTTTCTGAGCAACTTTCATGTAGAAAACATTTTCATCCGAGTTACGGTTTATTTTATATGATTTATCAAAGTTTTAAAGATTTCTAAAATTTATTTAATTACTTAAATTGAACATTATCCAGAACAGTGAAAGGTGATGTCAGCATGACATCACCATGACGTCAGCAGGTCAAACCCAGCTGACCAGAGTCAAACCTGGCATATGGGTCCAGCGGGACCCACCTGTCATAGACTAAGGCTAACTAAACAGGGTTAATTAGATTAGTTAATTGATTAGGTTAATTAAACTCAATTAGTTAAGTTGATTAATTAATTAATTAATTTATTTTAAAAACCTTTTTTTAAGGGCGTGTGGGGCCCCAACGTCAGTGGCCCATAGGCCTTTAGCGGGTGCGGGCGTTATCGGGTGCGGGCGCCCGCACACCCGCATGGAGACGACGGAGGGTGGAGGCGGGGCCGTGGCCACGACACGACCAGGGGAGGGCGTCGGCCGCGGCGAGGAGGCCGGCCAGCGAGCGGAGATGGGGGAAAGCAGTAGCGGCCAGCAGCGGGTGGCCGCAGCAGGCGGGGCCAACAAAGGACGGCGCCATGCGAGAGAGAATGGGGTCAGGGCACGGGGAACGTCTATAGTGGGGCGGTGAGTGCGCGCGCACTGCGAGAGAGGAGGGAGTGGAGGAAGGTGGTGGCTCACGGTGGCCATAGGGGTTCAGGGCAGCGGGCTCGACGGAGGTCGGGGACGACGTGCGGCGTGGCGACGAGAAGACGAGGACGACGGGGCAGTGGCGACTCGGGCGGTCCGGTGAGGAGGAGGACGGCGAGGTCCGGCGATGGGCAGCCCCAGCGACGGGGCGCAGGGGAGGGGGACAACGCGGGCGTCGTGGCGAAGGGGGAGTCC
>NC_041393.1:306688782-306714962 GCF_002162155.2 Triticum dicoccoides | reverse complement strand
TCCCCGATCCAGATCGGATCAGGAGGGGGAGATGGGATTGGGGGAAGTGGGGGGGATCATGGGGAGTAGGCTATGGTTCGGTTCGGTGGGAGGGGGTTTAAGCGGGGCAGGGGGGGGGGGGCTAGGCCAGGTGGGCCGGTTGGCCACCTGGGCCAATTGGACCAGCGGGGTGCTTCCCTTTTTCTTTTTTCTTTTTTTAAATTAAAATAGAGAGGAAAAGATTTATTTGAGCAACCTAAGGATTTAGGAAAAATACAGGACTTAGCCCATTAATTCCTCCACATTTTTAGGTATTGCCACAAATAGTTTGGAGGCAAGAGGAATTGACTAGGAATTTTGGAAATTGGGAATGGCATATTTAAATGCTGCTGGAACACTAATTAATTTCCAGGGGCAATTTGGGAACTCCAAAGATTTTGGTTTTAACATGAAAAATACTTAGAGAATATTTGTCATATTGTGAACTATTTTGATTGCATGAAAGAAGAAGCAAATATTTGACATGCCATTTGAATTTGAATTTGAAGCAGATTTTGGACAAGTGGCATTTTGGCATGATGATCGTGATGACATGACCTTTATTAGGGGGATATTACTGTAGTGTGATGCTGGGGATGTTACAAGTCTCCTCCACTACAAGAAATCTCGTCCCGAGATTTAAGTGGGAAAGTAAAGGGTAACTTCAGGAGAACTGACCCATATAGGGTAAATTATCCGGTGAACAATACAGGGAATGTGGTAGAAGTATCTGATACGTCTCCAACGTATCTATAATTTTTGATTGTTCCATGCTATTATATTACCCTTTTTGGATGTTTATGGGCTTTATTTTACACATTTATATCATTTTTGGGACTAACCTACTAACCGGAGGCCCAGCCCGTATTGCTGTTTTTTTGCCTATTTCAGTATTTCGAAGAAAAGGAATATCAAACGG
Source organism: Triticum dicoccoides (assembly GCF_002162155.2). Taxonomy (NCBI): domain Eukaryota; kingdom Viridiplantae; phylum Streptophyta; class Magnoliopsida; order Poales; family Poaceae; genus Triticum; species Triticum dicoccoides. The sequence goes on along the minus strand of NC_041393.1, from coordinate 306,714,025 downwards.
AGTCCAAATGGAATGAAACCTTCGGGAGCGTGATTTTTGGAACAGACGTGATCTAGAGGACTTGGAGTGCAAGCCAAGAAGCAGCTGAGGCGTCCACGAGGGTGGAGGGCGCACCCACCCCTACAAGGCGCGCCCCCTATCTCGTGGGCCCCTCGGGCAGCCACCGACCTACTTCTTCCTCCTATATATACCCACGTACCCCGAAAACATCCAGGGAGCCAACGGAAAACAATTTCCACTGCCGTAACCTTCTGTATCCATGAGATCCCATCTTGGAGCCTTCGTCGGTGCTCCGCCAGAGGGGGAATCGACCATGGAGGGCTTCTACATCAACACCATAGCCCCTCCGATGAGTTATGAGTAGTTTACCACAGACCTTCGGGTCCATAGTTATTAGCTAGATGGCTTCTTCTCTCTTTTTGGATCTCAATACCATGTTCTCCTCGATCTTCTTGGAGATCTATTCGATGTAACTCTTTTTGCGGTGTGTTTGTCGAGATCCGATGAATTGTTGGTTTATGATCAAGTTTATATATGAGAAATATTTGAATCTCCTCTGAATTCTTTTATGTATGATTGAGTTATCTTTGCAAGTCTCTTCGAATTATCAGTTTGGTTTGTCCTACTAGATTGATCTTTCTTGCAATGGGAGAAGTGCTTAGCTTTGGGTTCAATCTTGCGGTGTCCTTACCCAGTGACAATAGGGGTTGCAAGGCACGTATTGTATTGTTGCCATCAAGGATAAAAAGATGGGGTTTATAACATATTGCATGAGTTTATCCCTCTACATCATGTCATCTTTCTTAATGCGTTACTCTGTTCTTATGAACTTAATACTCTAGATGCATGCTGGATAGCGGTCGATGTGTGGAGTAATAGTAGTAGATGCAGGCAGGAGTCGGTCTACTTGTAGCGAACGTGATGCCTATATACATGATCATGCCTAGATAATCACATAATTATTCGCTTTTCTATCAATTGCTCGACAGTAATTTGTTCACCCACCGTAATACTTATGCTATCTTGAGAGAAGCTACTAGTGAAACATATGGCCCCCGGGTCTATCTTTTATCATATAAGCTTTCAATCTACTTTTATTTGCATCTTTACTTTTCCAATCTATATCATAAAATACCAAAAATATATTTATCTTATCATACTATCTCTATCAGATCTCACTTTCGCAAATGGCCGTGAAGGGATTGACAACCCCTTTATTGCGTTGGTTGCGAGTTCTTTGTTTGTTTGTGTAGGTGCGTGGGACTTTTGAGGAGCCTCCTACTGGATTGATACCTTGGTTCTCAAAAACCGAGGGAAATACTTACGCTACTATTGCTGCATCACCCTTTCCTCTTCAAGGAAAACCAACGCAAGCTCAAGACGTAGCAGGAAGGATTTCTGGCGCCGTTGCCGGGGAGGTATTCGCTCAAGTCAAGACATACCAAGTACCCTTCACAAACTCATCTCCCTCGCATTTACATTATTTGCCATTTGCCTCTTGTTTTCCACTCCCCCACTTCACCCTTGCTGTTTTATTCGCCCTCTCTTTCCCAATCTCCTCTCTCTTTTGCTTGTCTTTTGTTTGCTCGTTGTCATGTCTAGTTCCTTATCCGCTCCTATGTCTCCCGAGTTTGAAGTTCTTCACTTCAAGCAGAGGCAAGGAGAAAACTTAAAAGATGCTTGGTATAGGATGATGGAATCTTATCGCAATTGCACCCTAGAGGTGAATTTTAGAATTCTACTTCGCAATTTTTATGTTGGGCTAAATATGTCGCATAGACAACTCTTGGATTGCATCGCCAAGGGAAATTTTATTGAGATTGATCCTAGTATTGCTCATGAAATTATAGAGGGAATAGTCGGAACACTACCTCAAAAAGGGGGACCACATCCTACCCAAGAAGAAACACAAGTGTTTGGAAAGATTTGCGAAGTAACAAAAATATTACAAAAGTCTCTTGAGCCTCTTAAAAGTGTTAGCGGAAATCTTCACCGCATGAATATGTTGATTACTCTTTGCAATAAGCAGTTGGATTCTGTAGATTTAAAAATTTCCGAGTATGAAGGGAAACGTAACGAACCTCCCGGATTCGAGCATGACTCCGCTAAAAAACTGAAAATCAAAGATGGCGCTACTTAGATCTATCCTCGCTCTTAGCCTAGCTAGGTGCGTTAAACGATAGCGCTAGTTGGGAGGCAACCCAATTTTATTTGTGTTTTTTGTTTTTGTTTCTGTTTAGTAATAAATTTTGCATATACCTTCTGTTTAGATGTGTTTTTATGTTTTAATTAGTGTTTTAGCCAAGTAGAACCTATAGGATAACCTATGGTGATAGTTAATTTGATTCTTTTGAAAAACAGAAACTTTGCGCGCACGAAATTAGTTTTGTTAAATCACAGAAATGTGATTTTGTGTTGATTATTTTTGCTGTAGATCAATAGACAAATTTCCCAGGACTTCCTATTTTGGTAGGATTTTTAGAGTTCCATAAGTATTCGTGGGTTACAGATTGCTTCAGACTGTTCTATTTTTGACAGATTCTATTTTTCGTGTGTTGTTTGCTTATTTTGATGCATCTATGGCTAGTATTAAGTTGTATGAACCATAGAGAACTTGGAATACAGTAGGTTTAACACCAATATAAATAAAGAATGAGTTCATTACATTACCTTATGTGGTGGTTTTGCTTTCTTTCACTAACGGAGCTTATGAGATTTCCTGTTGAGTTTTGTGTTGTGAAGTTTTCAAGTTTTGGGTAAAGATTTGATGGACTATGGAATAAGGAGTGGCAAGATCCTAAGCTTGGGGATTACCATGGCACCCCAAGATATTCAAGAATAGCCAAAAGCCTAAGCTTGGGGATGCCCCCGGAAGGCATCCCCTCTTTCGTCTTCGTTCATTGGTAACTTTACTTGGAGCTACATTTTTATTCGCCACATGATATGTGTTTTGCTTGGAGCGTCGTGTATGATATTAGTATTTGCTTTTTAGTTTTCCACAATCATCCTTGTTGTACACACCTTTTGGGAGAAGCCCACTTGATTGGAATTTATTAGAATACTCTATGTGCTTCACTTATATCTTTTGAGCTAGATAGTTTTTGCTCTAGTGCTTCACTTATATCTTTTAGAGCACAACAGTGGCTTAATTTTGTAGAAATTATTAGTCTCTCATGCTTCACTTATATTATTTCGAGAGTCTCTTAGAACAGCATCGTATTTGCTATGGTTATAAAATTGGTCCTAGAATGGTAGGCATCCAAGTTGGGTATAATAAAAACTATCATAGGAAGTGAATTGGATGCTATGATCAATTTGATACTTGATAATTGTTTTGAGATAATAGTGATATTAAAGTCATGCTAGTTAGATGATTATGAATTTAAAGAATGCTTGTGTTGAAGTTAGCAAGTCCCGTAGCATGCACGTATGGTTAAAGTTGTGTAACAAATTTGAAACATGAAGTGTCCTTGGATTGTGCATCCTTATGAGTGGCGGTCGGAGACGAGCGATGGTATTTTTCTACCAATCTATCCCCCCAGGAGCATGCGCGTAGTGCTTGGTTTTTGATGACTTCTAGATTTTTGCAATAAGTATATGAGTTCTTTTGACTAATGTTGAGTCCATGGATTAGACGCACTTTTACCTTTCCATCATTGCTAGCCTCTTCGTTACCGTGCATTGCCCTTTCTCACCTTGAGAGTTGGTGCAAACTTCGCCGGTGCATCCGAACCCCGTGATATGATACGCTCTATCACACATAAACCTCCTTATATCTTCCTCAAAACAGCCACCATACCTAGCTATTATGGCATTTCCATAGCCATTCCGAGATATATTGCCATGCAAATTTCCACCGTTCCTTTTATCATCATGACACACATTACTATTGTCATATTGCCGTTGCATGATCATGTAGTTGACATCGTATTTGTGGCAAGGCCACTTTGCATAATTTTTCATACATGTCACTCTTGATTCATTGCCCATCCCGGTACACCGCCGAAGGCATTCATATAGAGTCATATCTTGTTCTAGTTTTGAGTTGTAATTCATGTGTTGTAAATTAATAAAAGTGTGATGATCATCATTATTAGAGCATTGTCCCCAAAGAGAAAAGAAAAAAGAAAGGCCAAAAAGAAAAAAAAAGAAAGGCCAAAGAAAAAAAAGGGAACAAAAAAAAGAATGGCCCAAAAAAGAAATAAATAAAAAGGGGGCAATGTTACTATCTCTTTTGCCACACTTGTGCTTCAAAGTAGCACCATGTTCTTTGTATAGTGAGTCTCATATGTTGTCACTTTCATATACTAGTGGGAATATTTCATTATAGAACTTGGCTTGTATATTCCTACGATGGGCTTCCTCAAATGCCCTAGGTCTTCGTGAGCATGCAAGTTGGATGCACACCCACTAGTTTTCTTGTTGAGCTTGCATACATTTATAGCTCTAGTGCATCCGTTGCATGGCAATCCCTACTCCTCATGTTGACATCAATTGATGGGCATCTCCATAGCCCGTTGATTATCCTCGTCAATGTGAGACTTTCTCCTTCTTTGTCTTCTCCACACAATCCCCATCATCATATTCTATTCCACCCATAGTGTTATATCCATGGCTCACGCTCATGTATTGCGTGAAGATTGAAAAAGTTTGAGATTATTTAAGTATGAAACAATTGCTTGGCTTGTCATCGGGGGTGTAGAATTTGGGAACATTTTTATGTGACGAAAATGAAGCATAGCCTAACTATATGATTTTGTAGGGATGAACTTTCTTTAGCCATGTTATTTTGAGAAGACATGATTTGTTTGATTAGTATGCTTGAAGTATTACCATTTTTATGTCAATATGAACTTTTATTTTGAATCATTTGGATTTGAACTTTCATGCCACAATAAAGAAAATTACATTGAGAATTATGCTAGGTAGCATTCCACATCAAAAATTCTATTTTTATCATTTACCTACTCGAGGACGAGCATGAATTAAGGTTGGGGATGCTTGATACGTCTCCAACGTATCTATAATTTTTGATTGTTCCATGCTATTATATTACCCTTTTTGGATGTTTATGGGCTTTATTTTACACATTTATATCATTTTGGGACTAACCTACTAACCGGAGGCCCAACCCGTATTGGTGTTTTTTTTTGCCTATTTCAGTATTTCGAAGAAAAGGAATATCAAACGGAGTCCAAACGGAATGAAACCTTCGGGAGCGTGATTTTTGGAACGACCGTGATCCAGAGGACTTGGAGTGCAAGCCAATAAGCAGCCGAGGCGTCCACAAGGGTGGAGGGAGTGCCCACCCCTACAGGGCGCGCTCCCTATCTCGTGGGCCCCTCGGGCGGCCACTGACCTACTTCTTTGTGAGCGCCTAACTAAAGAACTAAACACTCTTAAGTTAGCTCATGAAACTATATTGGAAGATCATCGAGAACTTTTAAAGACTCATGAGAAGTTACGCTTTGAAAAGCTCAACCTTGAGCAAGAGCATGAGTTTTTAAAGGCAATCAATGATGATGTTCGCAAAAAAAGTTCTTCTTACATTGCCAAGCATTTACTCTTATCTACTTACATGCCACAAGTCAAGTCTAGTAACAAGAGTAAGAAAGATTCTTCTTCTAGTAGTAACAAAAATCATGCTAAATCCAATGTTGTTACTTCTAGTACCTCTCTTGATTCCACTAATGATTCTCCTAGCCAAGTCACACTTGAGCAAGAAAATAGCTTATTGGAGGGAATTATAGAGAAGGGTGTCTACAAGAGCCTTGCTGGGAGTAAGCAATTTGAGGAAATTGTACGCAAGCATGGAAGGCACCGGAATAATCAAGGTGTTGGTTTTGAACGAAAGTTCAATGCCAGTGGAGTTGAGTGGGAAGAAGATCAATACACCAAGACGAAGTTTGTTCTCCAACAAGAGAAGTATGATCCTAGTTCTTTCCAAGGGACACAAGCTCAAGATGATCTTCCACCACAAGACCACAAGCAAAAAGGCAAGGACAAGCTTCAAGAGGAGATTGATGCATTTGAAGCATCTCCCAAAGCCTTGGTCAAGTGGGTTCCCAAGACTACATCAAGCTCTACTTCATCAAGTTCCACTACTACCCCGAGGATTCCCATCAAGATGATGTGGATCCCAAAGAATAAGAACTAGAGAGTTCTTGAGGGTGACTCCGCCAATATTCTTCACTCATATCATTTTGGCAAGGACAAGTGCAATCAACTTCCACATCTTGCACTAGTTCAAGGAGTCACAAACCCTCTTATTGGTAAGACAAGGGACAAGGTAACCTAATGCTTTTATGGACATCATCTTGTGTGTGCATCACTCTATCTCTATGGATATCCTTGCTTGTTCCTTGTGGGACTAACCCATGTAGGTATTGAAAGTGCAACTCACTCCAATGGATTGCTCCAAATGATCAACAACATTGAGCATCCACATCTTCAACATCTACATGAAGTCATAATCGACAAAACCCAAGGTTAGTTCATCCCTCTTAGGGGGGATCTCACATCTAGGGGGAGCTTTACTCTAAAGAATTGAGCTAAAGCAACTCTAATGGTGTGAACACAACAATGCTTTATGTAAAAGTGGTAACCCCACTTGTGCTTAAACGATGAGTATGACCTATGATCAAATGTTCTCATTTGACTCCTAAGTCAATATACTCATATATAGATGACCTATTTATCGCCAATTGTTCGATAGATGCTAGAATTGGTTGTGCATGCTTTGCCACATATTTCATTTGCCTTTTTATTGTGTGAGCATGTTGGTTGCATATTTTACTCATTCGAGGACATCCACTTGTTGTTTTGATTGTTTGGGTCTCTTTTTCTTTTGCCAAGTGGATGGACAAGAATGCCTAAGAACCTTCTCTAGCTATCTATGCTTTTCTCGTCTCAAACTCTATTCATGCTAAATCACAAAGTTTGATCAAGCCAGATTCGCACCACTCTGTGTGAGGAGCACTCGGAGTCCCCCGATTCGTCATAGACTTAAACTTCCAAAACCTCTTTGTGCATTTCAGTCTGACAGAGAAATCGATTTCGGTCAAATCAAGTTCACTAAGTTGATCTAGGTTTTCATCTCGGTGCAACCGATTTGAACACTTCGGTCACACCGAGTTGCAGCAACCGCTTGCGATTCTGCAATCTCGGTGCCACCGAGTTGTTCCACTCGATCACACCGACAGGGTCGGGATATATATACCCACAGGTGAGACTTTAGAAATTTCTTCAAATCTTCTCAGCCCACGCGTGTCCTTCTCTGCCTCCTTGGGTCTCCGGATCGTCTCCTCACCGCCAACGACCTCCCGCCGTTGGACTCTGCCGCCGTTGACGGATTCTGCTCCGCCGTTGCCGCTGTAGCGAACACTCGCCGCTCTAGGGTATGTATTCAACCCCTTGTGCTGTCTTTTTTATTCCAATTCCTAGCACAAGGACAATGCCATGCTTCTTGCCACGAATGAGATTAATCTATCCAGCTAAATCTTCCTTAGGTCTAGATTGATTCAAAAAATTTAGGGTTAGCCCTCTTCAGAACTCATCTCGGACCGACCGAAATGTAGAAATCGGTCTCACCGATTCGGCTTAGGCCATTGCACATGCGCTTTTCGGTCTGACCGAAACGTGCAAATCGGTGTGACCGAGTTCAGTATTCTTTGAAACCCTAGCAATCTCGGTGCCACCAAACTGTGACTCGGCCCAACCGAGTTCATTAGTTTAGGTTCCAAGTATCACTAAGTTTGTCAATTCGGTAACTCCGAGATCACTTCTGTAGAGAACTAAAACTAAGCTTTTTGACTCATTTTGTTTTGCAAAACCTCTGTACTTTGTGATGCTCATCTACTCTACCTCATCTACAACCTATTCGCAGGGTCTGGTGACAGTTTGCCTACAAGATGTCTGACCAGAGTGGCAGCCAGAATAGGTCTGAACAGCAAGGACAGTTGAGTGAGGGCACTAGTCCCTCCAGTAGCTATGATGAGGGCAGCATGAGCACACCTAGTAACTTGCCCAAGGCAGCTACTAGAACAAGGAAGAAGAGAACTTCTGATTCAGAGGATGAAGACTATGTTGCAGCTGAGGATGAGGCCACTTCCAAAAAGAAGGTGGTGAAGAAAGAATTTGGCACTGCTGCATCAACTAGACCAGGCATGAACAAGAAGGCACCTGCCAGGAGAGTGCCTACATCCAAACCAAGGAAGGTTGCCACAGGTGAAACTATGAAGTTCACCATTGAATATGAAGAAGAGGCAGCTGGTGAGGACAAGAAGAAGAAGAGGGCAAGAACAACAACAACAAAAGTTCTTGGAAAGTCCACAATGGTGAGATCAGATGATGAAGAGGAAGAGGATGCTGCTCCAGCACCTAAGGCACGGAAGCTCATGGGAGATGCTATAAAGTTAGGGGCTACTGCTAAGCCCAAAACTGCTCCCAAAGCTACTGCTCCAGTTCCCAAGACTGCACCCAAGAGGAGTACTAGGAACATACCTGCTGAGGAGAAGAACAAGGCCCCGGTGCCTGAGACTGAAGAAGAGGAAGCTGAAGCCCAAGTGCTAAGGAAGCTAAAGCCCAAGATCCCAGATCATAATGATGCACATCCTGAATATGAGGATCAAGAAGGATGCATGACTGAGACAATGGATAAAGGTTGACCCATATGCTGTCAGGAGGAGAACTGTTGTGGACTACAGGTTCCACACAAAGGAACAACAAGATTTCTATGAGACAATCCAGCTTGACAAGAAGCCCATAGTGTGTGATATGAGATGGGTGGACTGGACCTACATTAGAGAGAATGAAGAGCACTTCCCAGGTGTTTATGACAGCTTCAAGGCATGAAAGGTTGAAAAGTTTGTTGGCCAAAAGCTCACTAAGTGGAATGATGAGCTGATCATGCAATTCTATTCAACTGCTCATTTCTATCCAAATGGCAAAATTGTGTGGATGTCAGAAGGTACAAGGTACCAATCTTCAGTTGATGAGTGGGCCAGATTGATAAATGCCCCAGAAGCCCATGAAGATGACTTGGATGTCTATGCCAAGAAGAAGAAGGATCACAACTCAATGGCTAGTATGTACAAGGAGATTCCTGATGCAGACCTGGAGACTCACAAGTTTGGCTCTGTGAAGCTCTTGCTGTCAGGGCTGCTAACTATGAACACCATTCTGAAGCACACTATGTTGCCAAAATCTGGAGAACAGAGAATGATCAGAGGACACTCCATCAACTTGCTGCATATATTTGATGTCCCTCAAAAGTTCAAAGTGATGAGTATGATTGTGGAAACAATCAAGAGGACAACTGCAGATTAGAAGAGATCATGTGGGTATGCTCCACAAATTCAGGTGCTCATCAACTCCAAGATGGGCACATGCACATATTTGTTGGACAAGGAGCATTTACCCCTCAAGCCAGACTTTGAGGACAATATTGTTGTCATGATTGAGGAAGATCCATCATCAGTGCAAGCACATGAGAAGAGAGAGAAGGCAAGGGCAGAGAAAGCTGCAAATATGCCAACAGCTGAAGAGGCACCTTGTCGGTGTCAAAACCGGTGGATCTAGGGTAGGGGGTCCCGATCTGTGCGTCTTAGGCTGATGGTAACAGGAAGAAAGGGACACAATGTTTACCCAGGTTCGGGCCCTCTCGATGGAGGTAAAACCCTACTTCCTGCTTGATTAATATTGAAGATGTGAGTAGTACAAGAGTAGATTTACCACGAGATCGTAGAGGCTAAACCCTAAGAACTAGCCTATGATGGTATGATTGTAATTGTGATCGGCCTTCTAAGGACCATCCTCTCCGGTTTATATAGACACCAGAGAGCTAGGGTTTACATGGAGTCGGTTACAAGGAAGGAAATATAATATCCGGATCGCCAAGCTTGCCTTCCACGCAAAGGAGAGTCCCATCCGGACACGGGACGGAGTCTTGAGTCTTGTATCTTGACGCTTCTATAGTCCGGACGATGAATATAGTCGGCTGTCCGGATACCCCCTTATCCAGGACTCCCTCAGTAGCCCCTGAACCAGGCTTCAATGACGATGAGTCCGGCGCGCAGTCTTGTTTTCGGCATTGCAAGGCGGGTTCCTCCTCCAAATACTCCAAGGTTATTATCGAACATGTAGGTCGTGTTCGGATCTGCAAAATGATCTTCACATACCACCATAGAGAGAATGATACTTCAGCTGGCAACTTTTAGACGACGTGACATGCCATGAGAGCCAGGTCATTATTCGAACCGTTTTTTCACAACCAGTCACAGCGCGCATTGCGAGGCGGTTTCCTTGACACGTCTTGTCAAAGCAGAGATCATGTCCCCTTATCACAGGATTCTCATCAATACGGGTATGGGTAATCCCCCCGTGCCATCAATCGTGGCGCTTGGGAAGTAAGCGATTCTCAACAGGCTAGTGGGGAGGCGCATCGCTTTTGTCGCCTCTATAAAGGGATAAGAGTTCCCCATTCTTACCAACGCCTTCTTCCTCCTCTGCCCACCCTTGCCTCCCCGAGCTCCAACGCCCTAGTACAAGTCTTCTCCGCAGCTAAACATGTCCGGAGCAGGAGGCAAATGGGTGGCTTCCACCGTGAAGGAGAAGAACATCGCAAGTCTTCGGGCGGCCGGATACTTGGCCGCAGACATAGCGCACCGGCTACCAGACGGTGGGCAGGTTATTCCAACTCCAGGACCCCACGAGAGGGTCGTGTTCCTTGCCCACTTCGTCCGTGGACTGGGGTTTCCACTCCACCCCTTCGTCCGCGGGCTCATGTTCTACTACGGGCTATATTTCCATGATCTAGCCCCGAACTTCGTCCTCAACATCTCGGCGTTCATCGTCGTGTGTGAGGCTTTCCTCCGCATCAAGCCCCATTTCGGCTTGTGGCTCCAAACCTTCTGCGTGAAGCCGAAGATCGTGAGCGGCCAGCAAGCGGAGTGCGGAGGAGCCATGGTGGGCAAAATGCCTAATGTCACCTGGCCTAACGGATCCTTTGCGGAAACCGTGAAGGGGTGGCAATCGGGGTGGTTCTATATCACCGAGCCACGCGACGCCAACTGGGCGGCGACCCCCGAGTTCCTATCTAGAACCCCAATGTGGCTCACCTCCTGGGAACAGAAGGGCCTGTTATGGGGCGAATCTACGGAGCTGACCAGACTCATCAACTGCATCAAGGGCATGAAGGACAAGAACATCAAGCTTGTCAATGTGATCCAGGTCATGCTCGTTCGCCGGATTCTCCCGTGCCAAAGGCGGGCATTCAATCCGTGGGAGTTCGTCCCGGCCGAACACCAGATGCTCCAGAGGCTCTATGGCATGAAGCACAAGAACGCGTGGAAGGCGTTGTTCAAGGCCACCGAAGTACCTCCTCTCATAACCGAGGATCGTGGGCTCCACGTCGCATGGCACCCTACCCAGGTGAGTTCTCAGGATGCCACCAAGTTCGGTTCTTCCCAATGTATTCATGGAGAATTCCTAAGTGATTGTGTATATTTCTTTAGGAGTATGTGGAGACAGTAGAGCGGATTGATAGTCCGACTCCGTTGCCAGAAATCCCAGCCAATGATCTTTTGACGAAGATGCTGGTCCCGGCTCCCTATAAGGGGCCGGAGAAGAAGGCCGATAAGAAGGCCCTGGGAACCCGAAAGGGTCTCTGAAGTAAGGTTGCGCAAGCCTCGTCCGAAGACGACGAGGCGCACTCCTCCCCCAAAGGGGAAGAAGAAGAAGAAGAGGCCGCCCCGTCCAGAAAGGATGGGGGGCCTAAGACAGCGGACCAGGGGGTCAGGAGAGGCCCCCGGCATAAGGCCGTCATACCCTTGTCGTCCGATGACAACGAGGCAGATTCCTCCCACGGAGGCGGGGAGGAACAGGGAGAAACTCCACCTCCCCGTACTAGGGGGAAAAAGAGGAAGGCCGCCCCGATGGGGGAGACTGGGACGTCCAAGAAGGGAAAGGCGTCCCTTCCGGACTACTCCGCCACCGCTGCCGATAGCGAGGAAGGGTGGCTACCCAGGAAGAAGCCCCTAGTGCGATCATAAGTACCCACACTCCATCATAATTTCGCTTCATAGTTTTGTTTATAATGCCGAACTTGTATGCAGTCCGGCCAGGGCCCATCCCGAAGTGTCATCTTCGGACGGGTCCTTGAGTGAGTCAGCAATGAACTCACTCCCGACGATCACGTCTCCTCGGCCTGCGGATGACATGGAGGTGTTGTCCCGAAGGCTCCCGACGATGGCGGAGGTGACCCTGGAGGCGCCTCAAGGCGGCGTCCCAGACGTCGGACTCGCGGGGTTCAAGGTCCCCGCGGATCGTGTTGATGAGAGCCACAGTAAGCCGGGCTCTCAGCCGAACACTGTTTCGGAGCCTTCAGTGGTTCCGGACTTAGGCGGGTAGCCCCTCGTTATGGAGGGAGGGCCGTCTGTATCAAGGACTTCCGTTGCGCCCGAGGTGCCGGATTGTCTGCTGGAAGCGCTTCGTGGCGCTTCCCTAGATGAAGAGCACCGTACTCTTATGAGTGTGGTGATTCAGAAAGTTTCGTCCGCCAAGAGTGGACTAACCGAAGCCTGCACCAGCATCCTGATAGGCTTTGAGGTAAGTAAAAATGTGTGAAATTACCACCCGATAGGTAGTAGCCCCTGATACTCTGTTTGGTGTTCGGAAAGAAAAACCAAACGGAGGGTCAATTATAATCCGCAGGAGTCTAACAATAAGTTTGAATGTAAATAAACAGGCTGTGCTGCTAGTCGTTGCTGCTCGCACGGCCGAAATCACCGGCCTAACATAGGACTTAGAGCGGGCACAGGGAGAGCTCGGCCTCACGAGGAGGCAGCTTGAAGAGAGCAAAGGTGAATGATTCCCCTCTCTCATATAATGAATAGTAAATAAAATTTGATTATGCTAACGATGGAACGTCGTGATATGGTAACAGAGGCCACCACCGAAGTGGCGTCTCTCAAGAAGGCGCTGTCCGAGGCCGAACACAAAGCGGCCTTGGAACTCAAGGAGCGCAAAAAGCAAGAGGCCCGAGTGGGCGAGGTACAAGAAGAGCTCCAGGAGCTCGGCAAGAAGCTCGAGTCTGCGGAGCATGAGCTTAAAGCAAAAGAGGCCGAGCTTGCGAAGGCCCTTACAACTATAAAATACGCCAAGGCCGAAGCCGAGGGGGCACAGTAGGAGATCGAGGAGGCCAAAAAGATAGCGGTGGGTAAGAAATTTTTTATGCAAAGCAAACATGTGGAGGAGGCGTTTCTTTTACTTACCCGAGTCCGGAGCTCTCCAGGGGCATTCGCAGATCTGCCACGCAACGTATCAGATGCCGTGGAGTTCTACCGTGCCCAGGAGGGGAGCTCAACGGAGAAGCTGTTCTGGTCCCAGTATGCTAGGGCCGAACATTCAACGCCTGTGAGTGACCAACTGAAGCAGTTGGCCGAACTCCATAAGGCGGCCTAAGTGGCTATGAAGGATCTCATAGTCCGGATATGGCCTGGTGAGCTTTTGCCCACCAGCTACTTCGGCCTGATCAAGCGGATGATGGCTGCCTGTCCGCGACTGGTAGTCATCAAGCGATCCGTTTGCATTAAGGGTGCCTGCCGGGCCCTTGCCCATGCGAAGGTGCATTGGGGCAAGCTGGATGCGGAGAAGCTGGTGAAGGACGGGCCGCCAGAGGGCAAGCCGCATCGCGTCCCCGAGAACTATTATGATGGCGTTATGAAGGGTGCTTGCCTCGTGGCCGATGAATGTACCAAAGATATAATTTTTGAATGAATTCACCTCTGTCATGTTTGTAATTTAAAGACAAAGTTACTTGCGCTATGTAGCGCTTTTGCTATTTAAAATATTACCTTCTGTGTGGCTGTTTATCAAATTCTGAAAGTAGGCCAGTCGTCGGCTTCCGCCCCCATGTAACTAGTACTGGGGTGTTCGTGGAAAACCCGGACACTCTTTATCCAAATGTTTGGTCCCTTAAGGAGGTGTCCAGTGCAGCGAACAAGGCAATCGGACTATGCGGCTTTATAACCTTCACTTAGCCATAGAAATCTACAATTTTAAATTTCGGCGAAGCCCCTAGAACCGGAAGGCCGAATTGGGGCGCTATACACGCCTGTATCGGACAAAGCCGAATTATCGCCTAAAGCGGAAAAATCTTTAAGGATTTTAAGACCTCTCAAACAGCGACTAGCTCTTGCCACATCATGCCGGTCAGTTTTGTGCTTTCTCTACTGAGGTGCTCGTCTGGCAGAACCAGGGCACAGTCGCAGTAGTTCTCCCTGCGCTACCTTAGCCGAATTAACGGAACGTAAGGCACCAAAACAAGGGAGCCGGGCTATCCCAACTGTAGACCCAAGACATGATTCGGAGCTGATGCATATAATGCTATAAGTTCGGGTGCCACACTATGGAAAGTGTTCGGACTTGTCTTGCCGTATTATGGGGCGCCATAAGAAGCCCCTGGCAAACCAAGCGTACCAAAGTGTACGGATGCAAAATCAAATAGAAATTTGTAAAAAATGCTCAAATAAAAATAATAAGCTAACGCTATATATTGTCTCCCATTGATAAATAATACTTTTAAGCGTATGTTTACAGTGAATGCATTAAGCGGAGATAAATAGGATTATTTGACATATCCTATCCAGGGGCAGGCTACGTATAGATAGATAAAGCAGGAACAACGATCGTAAATAGATTCCACCTGGGTGTTTCCTGCTGTGCCCAAAGCCTGTTGCCTCCTAGGTTTCCTCTCCTATGTAAGTCCGACAATCCGGCTCTTCTGGAGAAGCTGCACTAAAGCAATGTCCTTAAAGGTAAAAGAAAGGGTTACGAAGCGATACCGTACTATTGACTGAGCCACTGCTACGCCTCCGCCTATGCCCATGGTATTTTGAGTGCGTAATTGTGTACGTGTGACACAGATGTAGCTTTGATGGGATTCGAGCGGAGGCCGGACTGCTAGTCGTGCTCTTGGCGTGGCTGCTGATCCTGTCGCGGGGTGTTCCGCCCTCGCTTGACGGAGCTTGAGATCGTTGTCGCCGGACTGGTGGCTTGCCGGAGGAGGCCGCATTGTACTTCTGGCACAAGGGTGGCAGTGTGCTCTTCTGTATGGAGAGAGCGGTCCATATTTTTGTTGACTGTTATGATCCCGCGCGGGCCTGGCATCTTGAGCTTGAGGTATGCATAGTGTGGCACCGCATTGAATCTTGTGAATGCGGTTCGTCCGAGCAGTGCGTGGTAACCACTGCGGAAAGGGACGATATCGAAGATTAGCTCTTCGCTTTGGAAGTTCTCCGGAGACCCGAAGACCAATTCCAGTGTTATAGAGCCCGTACAACGGGCCTCTATTCCAGGAATTACACCTTTAAAGGTGGTTTTGGTGGGTTTAATCCTTGAAGGATTGATGCCCATTTTGCGCACTGTGTCCTGGTAGAGCAGGTTCAGGCTGCTGCCTCCGTCCATAAGGACTCTTGTGAGGTGGAATCCGTCTATGATTGGATCTAGAACCAATGCGGCTGAGCCGCCGTGACGGATGCTAGTAGGATGATCCCTACGATCAAAGGTGATCGGACAAGCTGACCATGGTTTAAATTTGGGGATGACTGGCTCCATCGCGTAGACGTCCCGTAGTGCTCGCTTCCTTTCCCGCTTGGGGATGTGGGTGGCGTAGATCATGTTGACCGTTTTCACTTGGGGGGAAGTTTCTTCTGTCCCCCCATGTTCGGACACCGGGGCTCATCGTCATCGTCGCTATGCAGCCCCTTGTCCTTGTTTTCAGCGTTTACTTTGTCGGCCTGTTTAAATACCCAGCAGTCTATATTGGTATGGTTGGCTGGCTTGTCCGGGGTGCCATGAATTTGGCACGAGCGCTCCAGTATGCGGTCTAGACTAGACGGTCCCTGATTGTTTCTCTTGAATGGCTTCTTCCGCTGGCCGGATTTGGATCCGCTGAATCCGGCATTGACCGCCGTGTCTTCAATGTTGTCGCCATTGTTCCATCGCTTGTGTCTATTGCGCTGTAGCTTGCTGTTATTATCACGGACATCTGACATGCCAGAATGCAGCGTAGTGCTGCTGCGAGCCAACGATCTGTCCTCGACCGCGTAAAAGCGGGTCATTAGTGTCGTGAGAGCTGCCATAGACTTGGGTTTCTCCTGGCCGAGGTGTCGGGCGAGCCACTCATCACGGATATTATGCTTGAAGGCCGCCAGGGCTTCGGCGTCCGGACAGTCGACTATTTGGTTCTTTTTAGTTAGGAACCGAGTCCAGAACTTCCTGGCTGATTCTTCGGGCTGTTGAGTAATGTGGCTCAAATCATCGGCATCCGGAGGTCGCACATATGTGCCTTGGAAGTTGTCAAGAAATGCATCTTCCAAGTTTTCCCAACTGCTAATGGAATTTGCGGGCATGCTGTTTAGCCAATGCCGGGCGGGTCCTTTGAGCTTAAGGGGAAGATACTTGATGGCGTGTAGACCATCTCCGCGGGCCATGTGAATGTGGAGAAGGAAATCTTCGATCCATACCGCGGGGTCTGTTGTGCCATCATATGATTCGATGTTTACGGGTTTGAACCCTTCTGGGAATTCATGGTCCATTACTTCATCGGTGAAGCAGAGGGGGTGTGCGGCGCCTCTGTGCCATGCTATGTCGCGACGCAGTCCGGTTGCGTCTGACTAGTTATATTCGGCCCGACCGGATTTGCTGTTAGTGTATCCGGTGTGACGGTCGTCATCATGTGCTACGGCGCGCCCCCGTGATCCGTAGATCGATCTTGGTTGTCCTGCAGCGGTATCCAGTTTATCGCGCAGGTCCTGGGTATTGCCCCGGGCCGTGGTAAACCGACACGGGGGTGGGGGATGGTATTCGGGCTGATATGCCGATTTATCCCGACCTCTAGGCGGCTGGTCAGCCGTGTGGCGCTCGAGTCCATATTCCTTGGCTGCCAGGACTTCTGTCCATCTATCTGTGAGCAGATCTTGATCAGCTTGAAGCTGCTGCTGCTTCTTCTTTAGGCTTCTCGCAGTGGCAATAAGTCGGCGCTTGAAGCGCTTCTGCTCTGCGGGTTCTTCGGGTACGCCGAACTCGTCGTCGCCGAGGCTAATCTCGTCTTCGGAGAGGGGCATGTAGTTGTCCTCCTCCGGATACCCGTCCGTCGCCTGTTCATGTGGGCTGTCATGCCCATCTTCCTGTTCGGCCTGCTCGAACGCGGGCTGTTCGGGGTTGTATTCATCTTCGGCATCGTCCGGATTGTCTTTGTCTCCGGTGCCGGTATTGCCTTGGCGGGGCTTGGAGCGGCGCGGGCGACGCCCATGCTTTGTCTTCTTCTTGGAGGGGTTATCCTCCGTTGCCTCATTGCCATCGGTTTCTTTCAAAGTGTCCACCATGTATATATCGTATGAAGAGGTGGCTATCCACCGTCCTGTGAGCGGTGGCTCCTGTACGTCTCCTGCATCGTCGTCCATACCGTCGATGTCTTCGAAGTCGAAGTCGAGCACATCGGTTAAATCATCGATCGTGGCGACAAAGTGGGTGGTGGGTGGGCAGCAAATTCCTTCGTCGCCTGCTTCCCACTCAAGCCGGACATAGTTCGGCTCAGAGCCTCCTGACAAAGAGAGAGACTTTAATGAGCTCAGCATGTCGCCAAAAGGCAAGTGCTGAAAGATGTCCGCAGCGGTAAACTCCATTACCGGAGCCCAACCTGGCTCGGCTGGCTCGAGAGTGTGCGGACGGGAGCCAACAACCGGATACGAGTCTGGGGCCCCAGGGTTACAGGCCTCCACAGAGATGTGACCTGTGTTCGGCTCCACCGCCGATGAGCGTGTGGCCTGCGGGGCGGGGTCCATCCCTCCGTCCTCGGGCAACGCAACCTGTTCCAGATTTAGATCCGGGGCTATTGCAGGGATAATGTTCCAAGCATTGTTCGACAGCAGGTCTAGGCCGTGCTCGTCGTGACTGTGCGGCGCTCGCACGGGGCCGAATCCGTCGAAGATCATGTCTCCGCGAATATCCACCATGTAATTCAAGTTTCCAAACCTGATCTGGTGGCCAGAGGCGTAGCTGTCGATCTGCTCAAGATGACCAAGCGAATTGGCCCGCAGTGCGAAGCCGCCGAACACAAAGATCTGTCCGGGGAGAAAAGTCTCCCCCTGGACTGTGTTGTTGACGATTGAAGACGCCATCAAGCTTTGAAGCGACGACACAGAGGAACTCTCAATGAAAGCACCAATGTCGATGTCAAAACCGGCGGATCTTGGGTAGGGGGTCTCGATCTGTGCGTCTTAGGCTGATGGTAACAGGAAGCAAGGGACACAATGTTTACCCAGGTTCGGTCCCTCTCGATGGAGGTAAAACCCTACTTCCTGCTTGATTAATATTGAAGATATGAGTAGTATAAGAGTAGATCTACCACGAGATCGTAGAGGCTAAACCCTAAGAGCTAGCCTATGATGGTATGATTGTAATTGTGATCGGCCTTCTAAGGACCATCCTCTCCGGTTTATATAGACACCGGAGAGCTAGGGTTTACATGGAGTCGGTTACAAGGAGGGAAATATAATATCCGGATCGCCAAGCTTGCCTTCCACGCAAAGGAGAGTCCCATCCGGACATGGGCCAGAGTCTTGAGTCTTGTATCTTGACGCTTCTATAGTCCGGACGATGAATATAGTCCGGCTGTCCGGATACCCCCTTATCCAGGGCTTCCACACACCTCAAGTGTTCTTGAAGAGCAAGCAAGATCATCTTGGATATCTGATCGTATCCACCTTGATGATTGAGAAGGGCTTGGCCACCCTGACTCAAAACCACGAGAACTTGGAGAGGATCATTGAGCAGAAATTCTATGATCTTGATGTCAAGGTAACTGAGATTCAATCAGTAGTTGAGCAACTTCAGGAGGAAGTGGAGGAGAAGAAGGGCAAGTCTACTACAGATGCTTTCACTAGAGTGCCCAGGAGCAAGAGGTCTGCTGCAGTGCCTATCCCAAACACAAGAGCTACTACATCTGCACCAGCAGCCATAGCTTCAGTGCCACCAGCTCCAGCAGCCACTCCACCAGCTCCAACCACATCTACAAACGCTTTCGTCCTTGGAGTCACCTCTACACCACCTCATGAAGACCAAGCCTGAGAAACGCATAGCACTATGCATATCTTTAACTTTTTGGTACTTGTTGCCAAAGGGGTAGAAATATGTATAGATCATAATCTTCGAGAGAGAGAGAGAGTGTTGTTTTGTCTATCTTTGCATTTTATTTGCTTGAACTTTATTGTGTGTTTGCTTGATACATTATGTCTTTTGTGAGATACTTGGATGATCATGTGTTTGATCATATGCTACTTTAATGTGTGCTTGAACGATATTATCCTTCATATCCATTTATGATCATTCACTTTGCTTGGTGATGAGTGCATGTGTTCAATTATTATCATTTTGTGCGCTCCACCAAGATGTATGTGACATGGAAGAGTGACCCATGGTCCTAACACATTGTGCATTTGCACTCCAAAGCAAATTTTTAAATAATGCACAAATTTGGGGGGAGCTCTTGTTTGTCACATACTTCTCAAAGCGACAATGTATTTCAATCTTATTATCATTTGTCGAACTTTGATCTATATGTTGTCATCAATTACCAAAAAGGGGGAGATTGAAAGTGCAACTATCCCTGGGTGGTTTTGGTAATGATTAACAACATATAGCTCATTTAACTAATGCCATTACAAGATAAATATTTCAGGAAAGTTCAATGATTAGCATGGCATGGATAAGGAATGTGGACCCCTCAAAATGCTAAGGACAAAAGATTGGTTCAAGCTTCAAAGTCCAAGACTCTACATTTACTATTTCAGTGATCCAAGATCACATTGAGTCTATAGGAAAGCCAATACTATTAAGAGGGGATGAGGTGTTGCTTAATGGATCGCTTGCTCAAAATGCTTAGTGATATGCTCCAAAAGCCCTCAACCACTTTCTCATATCCACATATGTCCCAAACCAAAATTCAAACTCGGCCCCACCGATTTGATCCATTCGGCGCCACCGAGTTCATTTGACATAGCCACTACCAGAAACCCTACTCTTTTCGGTCTCATCGATAGGGATCTCGGTCTCACTGAGATGGGGTTGCAAACTCTCTGTTTCCCTTTGTAACATTTTGGTCTAACCGAGAGTAGAGATCGGTCCCATCGAGTCTACCATGCAAACTCTGTGTTTCCTTTTCGTAACGCTTCGGTCCCACCAGACGAGTGAATCGGTCCCACCGAGTTTGCCTGACCAACTCTCTGGTTAGCTTATTACCAAAGTCGGTCCAACCGAGTTTGTGTAATCGGTCCAACCGAGATTGCGTTATGCCCTAACCCTAATGATATCGGTCTCACCGAAATGACATGTTGGTCCCACCGAAATCGCCTAACGGTCACATATGTACTAAATCGGTCCGACCGAGTTTTCTGATTTGGTCTCACCGAGTTTGGTATAATGTGTGTAGCGGTTAGATTTTGTGTGGAGGCTATATATACCCCTCCACCCTCTCCTCATTCGTGAGGGAAGCCATCAGATCGTGCCTACACTTCAATTACCCATTTTCTGAGAGAGAGCCACCTACTAATGTGTTGAGACCAAGCCATTCCAATCCAACCATATGAATCTTGATCTCTAGCCTTCCCCAAGTTGCTTTCCACTGAAATCATCTTTCCACCAAATCCAATCCTATGAGAGTGAGTTGAGTGTTGGGGAGACTATCATTTGAAGCACAAGAGCAAGGAGTTCATCATCAACACACCATCTATTACCTTTTGGAGAGTGGTGTCTCCTAGACTGGTTAGGTGTCACTTGGGAGCCTCCAACAAGATTGTGAAGTGAACCAAGGAGTTTGTAAGGGAAGGAGATCGCCTACTTCGTGAAGATCTACCCTAGTGAGGCAAGTTCTTCGTGGGCGATGGCCTTGGTGGGATAGACAAGGTTGCTTCTTCGTGGACCCTTCGTGGGTGGAGCCCTCCGTGGACTCGCGCAGCTGTTACCCTTCGTGGGTTGAAGCCTCCATCAATGTGGATGTACGATAGCACCACCTATCGAAACCACGACAAAAACATTCGTGTCTCCTATTGCGTTTGCACTCTCCAAACCCTTAACTTTACATTCTTGCAAGTTGCATGCTTTACTTTCCGCTGCTCATATACTCTTTGCGTGCTTGCTTGAATTGTGTTAAGATTGCTTGACTTGAGCTAAGTTGTTAAAATCTGCCAAGAACTAAATATGGAAAAAGGTTAAGTTTTTATTTGGTCAAGTAGTCTAATCACCCCCCTCTAGACATACTTTTGATCCTACAACAACTACTCTACTAGCATGACTCTAATATCACCATTTTCATATCTCAAAACAATCATAAAGAATCAAACTTCTCATAGTACTCAATGCACTTTAAATGAAAGTTTTTATTATACCCATCTTGGATACCCATCATATTAGGACTAGTTTTATAACCAAAGCAAATTACAATGCTGTTCTAAAAGACTCTCAACGTAATATAAGTGAAGCATGAGAGATCAATAATTTCTATAAAATAAAACCACCACCATGCTCTAAAAAGATATAAGTGAAGCACTAGAGCAATATTGTCTAACTCAAAAGATATAAGTGAAGCACATAGAGTATTCTAATAAATTCTGATTCATGCGCGTCTCTCCCAAAAGGTATGTACAGCAAGTATGATTGTGGCAAACTAAAAATCAAAGACTCAAATCATACAAGACGCTCCAAGCAAAACACATATCATGTGGTGAATAAAAATATAGCCTCAAGTAAAGTTACTGATAGATGAAGACGAAAGAGGGGATGCCTTCCGGGGCATCCCCAAGCTTAGGCTTTTGGTTGTCCTTGAATTTACCTTGGGGTTCCTTGGGCATCCCAAAGCTTAGGCTCTTGCCACTCCTTATTCCAAAATCCATCAAATCTTTACCCAAAAACTTGAAAACTTCACAACACAAAACTTCAACAGAAAATCTCATGAGCTCCGTTAGTATAAGAAAATAAACCACCACTTAAGGTACTATAATGAATTCATTATTTATTTATATTGGTGTTAAACGTACTTTATTCCAACTTCTTTATGGTTCATACCCCCCGATACTACTCATAGATTCACCAAAATTAGCAAACAACACACGAAAAACGGAATCTATCAAAAACAGGACAGTCTGTAGCAATCTATAACTTTCGAACACTTCTGTAACTCTAAAAATTCTGAAATCAATTTTTGGACGTGAGGAATTTATCTTTTAATCATATGCATAATAAATCAACCTAAAAGCACTCTCCAGTAAAATATGACAGCTATTCTTGTGAAGCAAAAGTTTTTGTTTTTTACAGCAAGATCACAAAGACTTCAGCCAAGTCTTCCCAAAGGTTCTACTTGGCACAAACACTAATTAAAACATAAAACCACATATAAATAGAAGCTAGATGAATTATGTATTACTAAACAGGAGCAAAAAGCAAATAACAAAAATAAAATTGGGTTGCCTCCCAACAAGCGCCTATCATTTAACGCCCCTAGCTAGGCATAAAAACACGAATAGATCTAGGTATTGCCATCTTCTCCCTTTTGGTGATAAAGAGACAATTTCTTATCTAAAGCACTTATGTTTCTATTTTGTGAAAGCACGTGGCCATTAATGGTAGAAGAAACATTAAGCACACTATGAAAATTTGCATCTAAGCTAGCCTTCATCTCTTTGATAATTTCATTCTGATAAAAACACAAAAGAGAGGTGGATTCAACATTTTCACTCATGGAGTGCCCAAATATAGCTTTCATCTTTTCATAGGTATCGATGGCATCCCCCTCAAGAAAATGTTCTTCAAAAATAGAATCCAAAATTTGCTTGAAAGAAGAGGGTAAGCCAACATAAAAACTTTTTAAGTATATCTCAATTTGATATTGGGGCACATAGCCGGGTCGGATCCTTAATAGCCTATCCTAAGCATATTTCAAAGATTCATCAAGGAAATAACGAAAAATTCCGGGGTCTTCTTGATCAAAATTATTCAAACTCTCATCGATAATCCAGGTAGGTCTTTCCATAGCATCATTATTTATGAGCTTAGAGAGGACAGAGGGACTACCCAAAGTATTAAAACCCGGGAGAAAACTCTTAGCCCCTTTTGATTCGGCCATGGTGATAGAAAGGCAAACTTAAACAAACAAGAGAATAACGAGAGAAGGTAAAGGTTTTCGAAAATCGTTTTAGAAGTGGGGAGAGGAAAATGAGAGGTGAATGGCAAATAATGTAATGCGAGGGAGAAGAGTTTATGGTGGGTACTTGGTATGGCTTGACTTGACGTAGATCTCCCCGGCAACGGTGCCAGAAATCCTTCTTGCGACCTGTTGAGCATGCGTTTGTTTCCCTTGAAGAGGAAAGGGTGATGCAACAAAGTAGCGTAAGTATTTCCCTATGTTTTGAGAACCAAGGTATCAATCCAGTAGGAGACAACACACAAGTCACCTAGTACCTGCACAAACAATCAAGAACCTTCCAACCAACACGATAAAGGGGTTTTCAATCCCTTCACGGTCACTCGCAAAAGTGAGATCTACTAAAGATAGTAAAGTAATTATTTTTGGTCTTTTTGTTGTATAGATTGGAAAGTAAAGATTGCAAAATAGTAAACAAGATGCAATATAATGGAAAAGAGATGTAATAGAATAGAAAAGAGACCCGGGGGCCATAGGTTTCACTAGTGGCTTCTCCTCAAGATAGCATGTATTACGGTGGGTGAACAAATTACTGCCGAGCAATTGATAGAAAAGTGCATAATTATGAAGACATCTGAGGCAATGATCATGAATATAGGCATCATGTCCCTGTCAAGTAGACCGAAACGATTCTGCATCTACTACTATTACTCCACACATCGACCGCTATCCAGCATGCATCTAGAGTATTAAGTTCATAATAACGGAGTAACGCATTAAGCAAGATGACATGATGTAGAGGGATAAACTGAAGCAATATGATATAAACCCCATCTTTTTATTCTCGATGGAAACAATACAATACGTGCCTTGTTGCCCCTACTGTCACTGGGAAAGGACACCGAAAGATCGAACCCAAAGCTAAGCACTTCTCCCATTGCAAGAAAGATCAATCTAGTAGGCCAAACGACACCGATAATTCGAAGAGACTTGCTGTAACGCCCACGATGCGGCTATATCTCCCACGTGTCGAGGCACGACTTAGAGGCATAACCGCATTGTGGTTGTTTCACAAGAAGGGTCATCTTCACACAATACCATCTAATAAACAAGAAAGGGATAAAGAGTTGGCTTACAATCGCCACTTCAGACAAGTACTTAAATAAATCATACATCAATCAGAGTACACACATAGGTCCGTCTACGGACAAATCCAAAAGAAAGAAGACAACCCCAAATGCTAGATCCCCGATCGTCCTGACTGGGCTCCACTATGGATCACCCTGACAAGAAACATAGTAACGACCAAGATCCTCATCGAACTCCCAACGAGCTCGGTTGCATCACCTGCACTGGTATCATCAGCACCTGCAACTGTTTGGTAGTATATTATGAGTCACGAGGACTCAACAATCTCAAAACCCACGGGATCAAGACTATTTAAGCTTAAGGATAGGACAAGGTAATGAGGTGGAGTTGCAACAATTGATAAGCAAAATATGGTGGCTAACAGGCGAGTACAAGAGTAGGAAGAGAAAGTACGCAACGGTCGTCATCTAGAAGTGATCGTGAAGACTACTTACGTTCAATCATAACCCCAAACCGTGTTCACTTCCCGAACTCCGTCGAGAAGAGACCAGCACGGCTACAAACGTGGTTGATGCATTTTAATTAAGACAAGTGTCAAGTTCTCTACAACCGGATATTAACAAATTCCCATCTGCCACATAACCGCGGGCATGGCTCTCGAAAGTTTATACTCTGCAGGGGTGTCCCAACTTAGCCCATCACAAGCTCTCACGATGAGCGAAGGATATTCCTTCTCCTGGGAAGACCCGATCAGTCTTGGAATCCCGGTTACAAGACATTTCGACAATGGTAAAACAAGACCAGCAAGACCGCCCGATGTGCCGACAAATCCCGATAGGATTCACACGTATCTCATTCTCAAGGCACACCGGATGGGCCATATGTCGGGTTGGCGTAGACCCTGGTTGCCCAGGGGGCGTAGGACATCGCCCGGTTCGGACCAACAATTGGAGAAGC
>NC_041393.1:306651956-306688613 GCF_002162155.2 Triticum dicoccoides | reverse complement strand
GGGGGGGGGTTAAAAAAGATGACCCTCGGGCCCGCGAAAACCCAAGGGAAAGTTAGTAGGTTGTTAGGAAAATGTAAAACCAAGGTTGGGCCTTGCTGGAGGAGTTTTATTCAAAGCGAACTGTCAAGGGGTTCCCATAAACCCGACTGCGTGAGGGACGCAAAAATCAAGGAACATAACACCGGTATGACGGAAACTAAGACGACAAGAGTCGAACAAAAAACACCAGGCATAAGGCCGAGCCTTCCACCATTTACCAAGTATATAGATGCATTGATTAAAATAAGATATATTGTGATATCCCAACATAATCATGTTCCAACATGGAGCAATCTTCAACTTCACCTGCAACTAACAACGCTATAAGAGGGGCTGAGCAAAAGCGGTAACTTAGCCAAACAACGGTTTGCTGGGAAGGTGGGTTAGAGGCTTGACATGGCAATATGAGAGGCATGGTAAACAAGTGATAGGTAGCGCAACATAGCGATAGAACGAAGCAACTAGCAAGCAAAGATAGAAGTGATATCGAGGGTAATGGTCATCTTGCCTGAGATCCCGCAAGGAAGAAGAACGAGTCCAAGAAGAAGACAAACAGACATAGTCGAACGAACCGTCACAACTCCGGAATGAAACCGAAGCTACCGAGAGAAGCAAACTGGAAAGAAGCAAACAACATGGTAAACAACCATCACATAAACATGGCATGATGCACAATCAAGTATGATGCATGTCCAGTTTAGTGAGGCAGGACATGGCAATATACACAAACAAAACTACAAATTAAGTTGAGCTCAATATGCAACGAGTTGCATATTGACGAAACACCACATTCGAATTATTTAGTTTGCTCTCATTTAGGTACAACAATATTAAATGTTGTTAAGCATGGAAAGAGGTGAAACATAAGTAAACTAACTATTTAGGCAAGTTTAAATGAGGCTGGAAACAACAAACAACAATTCCGAAAAATCCCCATGTGCATAATTTGAGTTTGGTACTGTTCTGCCTATTACATAATTTTAGAGTTGTTAAACATGCAAAGTAAGTGCACCAAGTTAAACTAGGCATTTTTCCACCCCATTTACATATAAAGTTTATTAAAATTGGAGCTACGGTTATTTAATTAAGAAATAAATCATTTTAACATGGCATTTATGCAAAAATAAACAAACAACAAGTTTAAACATTTTAAACATGGATGAAAGTGGCATAATGTGAAACAAGATGAAATCCTAAGCATTTTACATATATAAATTATTTACATATGATGCACCACTTGTGAGTTATTAAATGCATTAACTCTAGGGGTTTTCTGCAAAACTGTAATTCACTAGATAATTACTAAATTTGCCGGAGGAAAAAAAACAAGAACTAGGCCGAATCTAACTGGCCCCACAGTGCATAGGGTGGGTGGGTTTGGGCGGCTCACCATGGGGCGGAAAGCAGAGAGAGAGAGGGCCGACATGCGGGAGGAGATGAGGGAACCGACGGGGAGGCGCAGGCAAGGCCGGAGGAGGTCGTCACGGAGCTGTTGCGGGGTACTCGTCTCCTGTGCGGCTTGGGTGTGAGGGGGTCAGGAGGTCGAGGAGGCAGGGGCGCGGGGGTAGCCTGAAGGTCAAGGTCGCCGGTGGGTTCGTAGGATGTAGCACGGGCACGGCCGCATCCTCCTGGACTGCTGGAACGAGGGCGCATGGAGTCTCTGAGCTGCACGGGCCGAGCTCGGGATGGTCATGGCGCTGGAGCGACTATTGAGGTATGATACGTCTCCATCGTATCTATAATTTTTGATTGTTACATGCCAATATTCTACAACTTTCATATACTTTTGGCAACTTTTTATACTATTGTTACGTGCCCAGTGCCAGTACCTGTTTGTTGCATGTTTTATGTTTCGCAGAAACCCCATATCAAACAGAGTCCAAACGGGATAAAAACGAATAGAAAATTATTTTGGAATATTTGTGATTTTTGGGAAGTAAAATCAACGCGAGACGGTGCCCGAGGTGGCCACAAGATAGGGGCCCACGCCCACTCCAGGTGGGCGCGCCCTCCACCCTCCTGGGACACTCGTAAGGTGGTTGATGCCCTTCTTTGGCCGCAAGGAAGCTAATTTTTGGAAAAAGACCTGGGCGAAGGTTTCAATGCTATCCGAGTTACGGATCTCCGAATATAAAAGAAACGGTGCGAGGGCAGAATCAGAGAACGCAGAAACATAAAGAGACAGAGAGACAGATCCAATCTTGGAGGGGCTCTCGCCCCTCCCATGCCATGGGAGCCAAGGACCAGAGGGGAAACCCTTCTCCCATCTAGGGAGAAGGTCAAGGAAGAAGAAGAAGAAGGGGGGCTCTCTCCCCCTTGCTTCTGGTGGCGCAGGAGCGCTGCCGGGGGCCATCATCATCACCGCGATCTTTACCAGCACCTCCAACATCTTCACCAACATCTCCATCACCTTCCCCCATCTATATCCAGCGGTCCACTCTCCCGCAACCCGTTGTACCCTCTACTTGAACATGGTGCTTTATGCTTCATATTATTATCCAATGATGTGTTGCCATCCTATGATGTGTGAGTAGATTTTCGTTGTCCCACTGGTGATTGATGAATTGCTATGATTGGTTTGAATTGTATGTTTTATTATTGGTGCTGTCCTATTGTGCCCTCCGTGTCGCGCAAGCGTGAGGGATTCCCGCTGTAGGGTTTGCAATATGTTCACGATTTGCTTATGGTGGGTGGCGTGAGTGACAGAAGCACAGACTCGAGTAAGTAGGTTGTTTGCGTATGGGATAAAGAGGACTTGATACTTTAATGCTATGGTTGGGTTTTACCTTAATGATCTTTAGTAGTTGCGGATGCTTGCTAGAGTTCCAATCATAAGTGCATATGATCCAAGAAGAGAAAGTATGTTAGCTTATGCCTCTCCCTCAAATAGAATTGCAATAGTGATTACCGGTCTAGTAACGTAGTCAATTGCTTAGGGACAATTTCACAACTCCTACCACCACTTTTCCACACTTGCTATATTTAATTTATTGCTTCTTTATCTAAGCAGCCCCTAGTTTATATTTACGTGCTCTTTATTATCTTGCAAACCTATCCAATAACACCTACAAAGTACTTCTAGTTTCATACTTGTTCTACATAAAGCGAACACTAAGCATGCATAGAGTCATATCAGTGGCAGATAGGAATTTAGAGAATATTTGTTCTACCATTAGCTCCTCGTTGGGTTCGACACTCTTACTTATCGAAAGAGGCTACAATTATCCCGTATACTTGCGGGTCATCAAGACCTTTTTCTGGCGCCGTTGCTGGGGAGTCATAGCATGGGTGAATATTCTCGTGTGTGCTTTTTGCTTTATCACTAATAATTTTTATTTGCTGTTCTTAGTTGTTTTCTATCTTTAGTTATGGGTAGAACATGCAAAATACCAAAAAAATTAGTTGTACCTACTTAACCAATGGTTGAAGAACCACTCAAAATCTATCACACTCCTGAAGCTTTTTACTTGGATCATCTTCGATCCCTTTGTGCTCGTGCTGAAACCCCCACTAACTTAGTTGAGGGAAAATCTTTAGATGAGCATGCTTGTTATGTGCGACACCGTATATCTGAAAAAGGGAAACTTTTACTGGATCAAATTCATCATTTGCAATGCTATGCTTGGAATTTATGTGAAATATATGATTTTACCTGTTGTTGTGAAAACCCTAAGAAACACCTTCCCTACCAATGTGAGTTTAGTGATAATGGAATCGTATCTTCGTATGCTAAGGGTGTTTATAATTACTATGATGTTCAACAAATTGTAGAGTTTGTTGCTTTTAAGGGTGCTTATGAAATTGCTTCTTTGGTTGAAAAGTATGGTGCTACTCTCTACAAATCTAATTTTTTTGCCATACTTGAATATTGTTATGATAATTATGCTTCTAATGCCTATGTTAAACCATATATTGAGGAATTCTCCGCTGTCCAAGAAGAGACTAATATTTGCAGGAGTCTTTGGAAGAAGAAATTGATGAAACTGTGAGCTCATTGGATGAAAAAGATGATGAGGAGAGCAAAGAACAAAAGGAGGAAGAGCGGATTTGCTACCCATGCGCACCTTCTAATGAGAGTAACTCTTCAACTCATACATTGTTTAATTCCCCTTCATGCTTACCGAAGGATGATTGCTATGATGATTGTTATGATCCCGTTGATTCTCTTGAAATATCCCTTTTTGATGATGCTTGCTATGCTTGTGGCCAAGATACCAATATGAATTATGCTTATGGAAATGAACTTGCTATAATCCCTTATGTTAAACATGAAATTGTTGCTATTGCACCCACACATGATAGTCCTATTATCCTTTTGAATTCTCCAAACTACACTATATCGGAGAAGTTTGTGCTTATTAAGGATTATATTGATGGGTTGCCGTTTACTATTGCACATGATAATTTTGATATATATAATATGCATGTGCTTGCTGCTCCTACTTGCAATTATTATGAGAGAGTAACTATATCTCTGCCTCTTTATGTTTCCAATATGATAAAATTGCAAGAAACTGCTTATACTACGCATTGGCCTTTACTATGTGTGCATGAATTGTTCTTTTATGACATGCCGATACATAGGAAGAGAGTTAGACTTCGTTGTTGCATGATATATGTTACTTTGTGCTCACTACTAAATTACAAATCATTTTTAATTAAAATTGGCTTTGATATACCTTGGGATTCGGGTGGATCCATTACTTGAGCACTATATGCCTAGCTTAATGGCTTTAAAGAAAGCGCTGCCAGGGAGACAGCCCGAAAGTTTTAGAGAGTCATTTATTTCTATTGAGTGCTTTTATATAGTTTAAAAACAAAAAAATAAAGAGGGGGACCCAAAACTTTTCAAAAAGGAAAGTGAAAGTGAGAAAGACAAGCATTGTTGAAGCGGGAGAGCTCCTTGAACTTTGTTCATGCTCACGGAAACTTTGTGAATCTTGATTATAGAAACTTTTCATCAAAAATAATTATCGCCTTGTACAACTCCACTGTATTATAAGAATAATGTGCCAAGGTTTGCCTTTAGGATGTTTACAATGCTTGTTGGTTTGTACGGTGCAGGATAGAAACTTTGGCTGTAGTGCGCGATTTTACATTTTTTGCTGGAACGTCATGTGGTTCTGATTCTTTCTGCAATGTATTGATGTAGACATTTTTTATTGTTCCTAATTTTGGTAGAAGTTTTGGGGTACCAGAAGTATGGTGAATGTCCAGATTTCTACAGACTGTTCTGTTTTTGACAGATTCTGTTTTTGATGCATAGTTTGCTTGTTTTGATGAAACTATCAATTTATATCAGTGGATTAAGCCATGGAAAAGCTATATTACAGTATACACAGTGCAAAAACAAAATATGAGTTGGTTTTCTATAGTGCTTAGAGTAGTGATTTGCTTTATTATACTAACGGATCGTATCGAGTCTTCTGTTGAAGTTTTGTGTGGATGAAGTGTTTGATCGAGGAGGTCTCGATATGAGGAAAAGGAAGAGAGGCAAGAGCTCAAGCTTGGGGATGCTCGAGGCATCCCAAGTAAATATTCAAGGAGACTCAAGCGTCTAAGCTTGGGGATGCCCCGGAAGGCATCCCCTCTTTCTTCAACAAGTATCGGTATGTTTTCGTATTCGTTTCATTCATGCCATATGTGCAAGTCTTGGAGAGTCTTTTGCATTTAGTTTTCATTTTTATTTTATGCACCATGATGGTATGAGATAGTCCTTGGTTGATTTATAGAATGCTCATCACACTTCACTTAAATCTTTTGAGTATGGCTTTATAGAATGCTTCATGTGCTTCACTTATATCATTTGAAGTTTGGATTGCCTGTTTCTCTTCACTTAGAAAACCGCCATTTATAGAATGCTCTTTTGCTTCACTTATATTTATTAGAGCGTGGGCATATCTTTTGTAGAAAGAATTAAACTCTCTTGCTTTACTTATATCAATTTATAGAGATGACATGAATTGGTCAACCACATGGTTAGTCATAAAATCCTACATAAACTTGTAGATCACTGAATATGATATGTTTGATTCCTTCAATAGTTTTGCGATATAAAGGTGGTGATATTAGAGTCATGCTAGTGGGTGATTGTGAATTAGTAGAAATACTTGCGTTGAGGATTGTGATTCCCGAAGCATGCATGTATGGTGAACCGCTTTGTGATGAAGTTGGAGCACAATTTTATTTACTTATGAGTGGCAGTCGGGGACGAGCGATGGTCTTTCCCTACCAATCTATATCCCTAGGAGCATGCGCGTAGTACTTTGTTTTCAAAGGCTTGTAGATTTTTGCAATAAGTATGTGAGTTCTTTATGACTAATGTTGACTCCATGGATTATACACACTTTTACCTTTCCATCATTGCTAGCCTCTTCGGTACCGTGCATTGCCCTTTCTCACCTCGAGAGTTGGCAAACTTCGCCGGTGCATCCAAACCCCGTGATATGATACGCTATATCACACATAAGCCTCCTTATATCTTCCTCAAAACAGCCACCATACCTACCTATCATGGCATTTCCATAGCCATTCTGAGATATATTGCCATGCAACTTCCATCATCATCATATACATGACCCGAGCATTCATTGTCATATTGCTTTGCATGATCGTAAGATAGCTAGCATGATGTTTTCATGGCTTGTCCATTTTTTGATGTCATTGCTATGCTAGATCATTGCACATCCCGGTACACCGCCGGAGGCATTCATATAGTCATATCTTTGTTCTAGATATTGAGTTGTAAGTAAATAAAAGTGTGATGATCATCATTATTAGAGCATTGCCCCAGTGAGGAATGGATGATGGAGACTATGATTCCCCCACAAGCCGGGATGAGTTTTCGGACTTTATGAAAAATAAAAGAGGCCAAAGAAGCCCATAATAAAAAAAGAGGCCAAAGAAGCCCACCAAAAAAATAAAAAAATAATATAAAAAAAGAGAGAAAAATAGAGAAGGGGCAATGCTACTATCCTTTTACCACACTCGTGTTTCAAAGTAGCACCATGTTCTTCATAGAGAGAGTCTCCTATGCTTTCACTTTCATATACTAGTGGGAATTTTCATTATAGAACTTGGCTTGTATATTCCGATGATGGGCTTCCTCAAATGCCCGAGGTCTTCATGAGTAAGCAAGTTGGATGCACACCCACTTAGTTTTCAGTTTGAGCTTTCATACACTTATAGCTCTAGTGCATCCATTGCATGGCAATCCCTACTCCTCGCATTGACATCAATTGATGGGCATCTCCATAGCCCGTTGATTACCCGCGTCGATGTGAGACTTTCTCGTCTTCTCCACATAACCTCCACCATCATATTCTATTCCGCCCATAGTGATATATCCATGGCTCACGCTCATGTATTGCATGAAAGTTGAAAAAGTTTGAGATTACTAAAGTATGAAACAATTGCTTGGCTTGTCATCGGGGTTGTGCATGATTAAATACTTTGTGTGATGAAGATAGAGCAATAGCCAGACCATATGATTTTGTAGGGATAACTTTCTTTGGCCATGTTGTTTTGAAAAGACATGATTGCTTTATTGGTACGCTCTAAGTATTATTGTTTTTATGTCAAATGATAGACTATTGCTTTGAATCACTCGTGTCTTAATATTCACGCCATGATTAGACATATGATCAAGATTATGCTAGGTAGCATTCCACATCAAAAAATATCTTTCTTATCATTTACCTACTCGAGGATGAGCAGGAACTAAGCTTGGGGATGCTGATACGTCTCCGTCGTATCTATAATTTTTGATTGTTACATGCCAATATTCTACAACTTTCATATACTTTTGGCAACTTTTTATACTATTTTTTGGGACTAACATATTGATCCAGTGCCCAGTGCCAGTTCTTGTCTATTGCATGTTTTATGTTTCGCAGAAACCCCATATCAAAAAAAGTCCAAACGGGATAAAAAGGAAGGAGAATTATTTTGGAATATTTGTGATTTTTGGGAAGTAAAATCAACGCGAGACGGTGCCCGAGGTGGCCACGAGATATGGGCCCACGCCCACTCTAGGTGGGCGCGCCCCCACACTCCTGGGCCACTTGTAAGGCAGTTGATGCCCTTCTTCGGCCACAAGAAAGCTAATTTTTGGAAAAAGATCTGGGTCAAGGCTTCAATCCAATCGGAGTTACGGATCTCCAAATATAAAAGAAACGGTGCCAGTATAGAATAAGAGAACGCAGAAACAGAGAGAGACAGAGAGATATATCCAATCTCGGAGGGGCTCTCGCCCCTCCCATGCCATGGGAGCCAAGGACCAGAGGGGAAACCCTTCTCCCATCTAGGGAGAAGGTCAAGGAAGAAGAAGAAGAAGGGGGGCTCTCTCCCCTTGCTTCCGGTGGCGCTGGAGCCCTGCCGGGGGCCATCATCATCACCGCGATCTTCACCAACACCTCCATCATCTTCACCAACATCTCCATCACCTTCCCCCATCTATATCCAGCGGTCCACTCTCCCACAACCCGCTGTACCCTCTACTTGAACATGGTGCTTTATGCTTCATATTATTATCCAATGATGTGTTGCCATCCTATGATGTCTGAGTAGATTTTCGTTGTCCTACCGGTGATTGATGAATTGCTATGATTGGTTTGAATTGTATGTTTTATTATTGGTGATGTCCTATTGTGCCCTCTGTGTCGTGCAAGCATGAGGGATTCCCTCTGTAGGGTTTGCAATATGTTCATGATTTACTTATGGTGGGTGTCGGAGTAAATGACCACGGGTAGCTTAGCCGACACCCTTTGGCCCCTTGAAAAAATAACAGGCCGATTGTGCCCTGAAGAACCTAAGACGCGGGGCCGCCTTCCTCCGGCTGGCTACCTCACAAGCCGACTATCGGAAGGCGGTCCGGCCCTAAACTCTCTTGGAGGAAGCCACGATGGGGCCGACTCCAAGAAGCCGGCCATAAAGGGGCCGACTCCAAGAAGCCGGCTCAAGAAGATCGACTCCAAAAGGCCGGCCCCTGGCAAGCGGCCAGGGCCGCGCCCTAAAAGGCTGCACCCCCATAACGATGATGGGACGGGGCATGGCAACAGTGGACCCTGCCACCCCCGAATCCCGGAGCATGCATGGCTACAGTACACCGTACGGGACAGCCATCACCCGTCCGGCATGGCACTGTTGCCATGCTAATCATGACGCCCTCCATGACGGGCCGCCAGTACGTCCCGCAGGCGGTGGGCCCCTTCGGTCAGAGAGACGCATGAAGGCGGCCCGGCCTCCCCCAGCCGGCCTGGGGCACGGCCGGCTTCCTATGGCCAGCTGGCCCCCCTCCTCGAGGCACGTGCACCATTAAGAAGACAAGACGAGGTAAGGCTACAATGAGAGCCCGCAAGGCGGCGTCACTATAGCCATGCTTACCTCGACAAAGCCCTCGTCATCAGAGGCGAGGCAACAGTAACCATCCCCTGACAAGACCCCAAGCGGTGGGGCCGGCCTGTCGACAAATGAGCCGGCAGCCGGCGGGACCCACCAGTCGGCGGGCCCCAGTGTCCGGCGGAAAAGCCGGCGGCCATAGACACTGACGGCTAGGGCCCGCGCCCAGCCAGATTACCATTGTACCCCCGGGGGGTAGGCCTATATAAACCCCCCGGGGCACCCATGCAAAGGTTGATCTCATAGAGTCTTAGACACTACCATAGGGAGAGAAGAGAGCTAGCCTTGCCCTTCTTCCTCCTCCCACCGAACAGCTCAAGGAGCCTCTTGTAGCTTCTTATCGATCTAGTGATCATGCGGAGACACCGCAAAGCAGGATTAGGCGTATTATCTCCATGAAGAGCCCCCAACCTGGGTAAGATCCGCCGGCGTGCATGCCTTCGCCTCGTCCCGTTTCCAGGCACCGACGATGTCTTACTGGCTCCCACAATGATAAGCCATCCGTTGGCATATGTCGCACCTACCACCCGACATTTGGCGCCCACCGTGGGGCCAGGTGCACCATCGTCCGGAGACCTGCTCTGAACGGGAACCCTTTTCCTCCCCAGCGAGCATAGCCAGCCCGGCACGCCCGATGGCGCTTGTCCCGGCGTGCTGCAAAGCGTCGATGATGCCTGCGCAGCAAGCTGCCTCACCGATCTTCTTGGCGAGGCTCGCATCTCCGACGAGCCCGCAACCGATGCGGGCACAAGCTGCCCCGAGAGCCGCCTCGTCAACCTCCTCGACCAACTCCATGTCTCCAACGAGCCTACCGCGGACTTGGAGTCGGTTGGCTCCACCGACCCGATGCTTGTCGACTCCAACACGGCGTCGCTCGACGCCTTCCCCACCTACGTGATCATCTTTGATGACCCTCTTCCTCGAGCCGACAGTGGCGGCAGCACCGTCACCGAGGTGCTAGTCATCAGCCACGGCGTCACCTCCGACGAAAACGCCTGCGACGCCCTGCAGGTGACGCTGCATGATCTGTCCACCCCCATCCCGGCGGACGCTAACGCCGAGACGCTGGAGGCACGCCGCCTCACTCTCCTTCCGGAGGGCCAGAGGATAGACTCCATGAGACGCCTCACTGAAGCCCACCAGCGCGAAGTTGACCGCGCCGCCTTCGGTATGCCGCCTCCAAAAGGGCCAAGCCGAGTCGACGTCATCAAGAAACGCGGCGCAGCCATCGCCAGCATGCTGGGAGTGGACCGCCCAGTCTACGCCACGCCCCTCGAGAACCTACGCGCCGATCAGTCAATCGTAGATGAGCTGAATGGACTGGGGGCCGATGAGCTCCCCTACATGACCAGACGCATATAGCAGCTAATCCATGCGGCCGTAGAGCGGCACGAAGCTGGTGTCCGTGCTGGTAGCCCCCCTCGCCGAGAGCACGACGCGATGTCACGTACACCGACGGCAGGCGGCGCCCGTGCGAGACAAGAGAAGGAGTCGGCTGCTAGCCGCAGCCAGACTCGAATCTCCATCGAGCGCGGCGCAGAAGGCCGCCCTCGAGGTGTGGAACGACGAGGCGACCCGCCTCCTCCTCCGCCTCGTGGGGAGAGATATCCCACCCCGCCGCCTGTCGTGCATCTGACTCTCAGCGGCCGACTAGGTCGCCGTGAAGGAGTCGGCGAGAATGATGCCCGCCATCGGATCGACTGACTTGCGCGATCCCTGGCTTTAGAAGAAGAAGATGATGTCGGCCCGCCTTGCTTCGGCCCTCGTATCCGCAACGAGCCCTTCCCCAAAGGGTTCTTGCTCCCAAGAGACATGCCCAAGTACAACGGTTCCGTGAAGCCAAAAGATTGGTTGATCGACTACTCCACCGCAGTTCGCATAGCAAATGGTAACAGGCGCGTTGCCGTGAAGTATGTCCCCCTGATGCTCCAAGGCACGTCACACACCTGGCTCAATAGCCTCAAGCCCTACAGCATCAACAGCTGGCTGGACTTCACAGAAGCCTTCATATGCAACTTCACCAGCACCTACAAACGGCTCCCGCACCGCCATCAAGTCCCAAGCATTGGCCAACTTCCTCATCGACTGGGCCGAGACCCAGTACCTGCCACCGGCCCCCGACTACACTCATTGGTGGATGCACTTTGACGGATCCAAGATATGCACCGGCTTGGGAGCCGACATCGTCCTCACCTCTCCCAAAGGCGACAAACTTAGATACAGATTGCAAATCCATTTTGCCGCCTCCAACAATGTAGCCGAGTACGAGGTACTCATACACGGGCTCCGGCTGGCCAAGGAACTCGGCATCCGCCGGATCCTGTGCTATGGCGACTCGGACTTGGTGGTCCAGCAATTATCCGGCGACTGGGACGCCAAGGACGCAAACATGGCAAGCTACCGCTTCCTCGTTAAGCAAATCAGCGGATACTTTGAGGGGTGTGAGTTCCTCCACGTGCCACGGGCCGACAACGAGCAAGCAGATGCCCTTGCACGAATAGGCTCCACCCGGCAAGCTATACCAACCGGCGTCGCCCTTTAACGCCTCCTCAAGCCGTCCGTCAAGCCATCTCCGGAATCTAGTTCCATCTTCGTGCCGCCTGACCCCGACGCAATCAGATCCGACTTCGGGAACCAGACAGGCGGCTCGGGGACTTCGGCAGCCGGCTCGGGGACTTCGACAGTTGGCTCGGGGACTACTGCAGCCGGCCCGGGGACTGCACCGACATAGCAGGCGGCGGCCGACTCCAACTCTTCACAACCCAACCCACCTGCCCTGGTTGCAGTAGCCGTTTTGGCGATAGAAGAAGTCTCAGCTCCATCATGGGCCCAGCCCATCCTCCACTTCCTGATAAACGGAGAACTGTCGACTGACGAGATCTCGGCAAGACAAGTCCAGCGCCGAGCCGGAGCATACACAATAATGAACCGAGAGCTTGTTAGGCGTAGCGTTACTGGAGTCTTCTAGCGCTGCATCGAGCCAGAGAAAGGCATAGCAATCCTTGAAGACATCCACCAGGGCGAGTGCGGCCACCATGCCGCCTCAAGGGCACTCATCGCCAAAGCTTTCTGCCATGGATTCTTCTGGCCGACTGCTTTGGAGGACGCCAAGGAGTTAGTCAAACACTGCAAAGGGTGCCAAATCTTCGGCTCCAAGCAGCACCTGCCGGCTTCTGCACTCAAGACCATCCCCCTCACCTGGCCTTTTGCCGTCTGCGGACTGGACATGGTGGGCCCATTCAAGACGTCGCGTGGCGCCATGACACATCTGCTTGTCGCCGTGGACAAATTTACCAAGTGGATTGAGGCAAAGCCGATCAAGAGACTGAATGGGCCGACTGCCGTAACATTCATCACAGACATTACAACCCGGTATGGAGTACCACACAACATCGTCACCGACAATGGCACAAATTTTGCCAAGGGAGCACTGGCACATTTCTGTGCGACACAGGGCAT
Source organism: Triticum dicoccoides (assembly GCF_002162155.2). NCBI lineage: Eukaryota > Viridiplantae > Streptophyta > Magnoliopsida > Poales > Poaceae > Triticum > Triticum dicoccoides. The sequence goes on along the minus strand of NC_041393.1, from coordinate 306,675,716 downwards.
CCGACTGGACTTAGCGTCCGTTGCCCATCCGCAGTCAAACGGCCAAGTCGAGCGAGCGAACGGCCTCATCCTCTCCGGCATCAAGCCCCGACTGGTCGTGCCGCTGGAGCGTTCAGCCGGATGCTCGCTCGACGAGCTGCCGACCGTCCTTTGGAGTCTGCGCACTACCCCGAACAAGTCAACCGGCTTCACCCCTTTCTTCCTTGTATATGGTGCCGAGGCTGTTATCCCAACTGACATCACCTCGGGTCACCATGTACACAGAGGCGGATGCCAAGGAAGCACGAGAAGATGGCGTCGACTTGCTGGAAGAAAGCCGGTTGTTAGCCCTCAGCCGGTCTGCTATCTACCAGCAGGATCTATGCTGTTACCACAGCCGGAAGGTCAAGCCAAGATCCTTCCAAGAGGGCGATCTTGTGCTCCCGCTGATCCAGCGAATAGCCGGGCAACACAAGCTCTCGGCCCCTTGGGAAGGCCCCTTCGTCATCAGCCGAGCTCTAGGAAACGACTACTACTACCTGATCGATGCGCAGAAGCCGAAGGCATGCAAGAGAGATGATTCCGGCAAAGAGTCGGAGCGACCATGGAACGCCAATCTTCTCCGAAGATTTTACAGTTAAAATGCAGTATGTACCACACTACCTTTTGTATTAAGTACGAGACAACGGGCCCCCCGAGGAGTACTCGGGGACTACCCTCTTTTATCTATGAATGATGGGTATCATACCCATGATTATGCCACTACATTCGGTTTTTTCGTCCGGCACTGGGTTCGACTAGTCGGCCCGGGGACTTGCTGCCTTGAGTTATGTCCAAGTTCTACCTGCAGTCAGACAAGTAATGTGTCGGTAACCAAGCCCTCTCTTGTGAAAGTCGCAGCTCGAAGAATCGGCTGTCCGACTGGCAACAGCCAAAGGCGGAAAAGGAGGCCCACATGAAAAACGGCTAAGGACTAACAGAACTTACATAACACAAGCTGGCTTCCCCCCTCCCCCCGCCAACCGGCTGTCGAAGCAGCCAGCTGGCCGGCTTCCCTTCTTACTCTGCTACAATCTAAGAAGGCTCAAGTACTTGCCCTCCTAGACGGCCAATTCCTTACCTGGCCACAGACTGCAGAGCAGCTGTCCGGCTGGAAAGGCAACGACCAAGGGAGGGCGGCAAAGGAAAACAGCCAAAAGATAAAAGCAAGTATGAATGGAAGCCAAGCACATGCATAATTATATTTACACAAAAGGCCTTCGAAGGGCCGACATTCGACAAAGTTTGAATACACCCCAAGTGGGTGGAATTGCGCAAAGTTAATAAAGAGTTATTCAAGGAGTAACAAGCAGGAAAGTAAAGACGGTGAGTCAGGCCAAGGGAGCGACTGGGGCATCAAGCAGATCGATGAAGACGGCGGTGTCGGCTGGAGGAGTGGCCGGCTGGCGAGTCTCGGCTTGATCGTCACCCGTGGCAGGCGGTGCATTCGCACACGCCTCGTTGCTGGAGGCACGATCAGGCTGAAGATGGCTGGCTGCTTCACCATTTGGCACAATGTCCTCGCCGTCTTCCCCCCTCCTCTTTGTCCTCGTCTCTGGAGTCGATCTCCTCCGCCGAGTCTTCATCGTCAGTCGGGTTCAGCCCGAACCATTCCTCTGGCTGAGCAATGCCGTCCTCGTTCACCTCAGGAGCAAACGCGCTGGTGTCGGTAAAGTCGGCGATCGCCAAGGTGCGCTGGATGATAGCCGGCCGCACCGCCTCCAGCTCCTCATCAGCCTCCTGCCGCCAGGTGCGTAGCTGGTCCAAGTTTAGCCCAGGATACCAAGCACGCACGAACTCTAGCGCCCGATGGGCGCCAGACCAAGCTGCCGAAGCCTTCCAGGCCTCGAGGCGGCCAACTGCTACCTCCAGCCAGTCGGCAGTCCGGCTAGGGGAGCGAGGAATCACCTCACCGGGCCAGAGGGCGGCCAGCACCTGCACTCCGGCACGCTGAAGATGGCGGAGCATGCGGTAGGCCGGCTGGAGGCAGGCTTGGATCGCCAGAAGCTTCTCCTCAAGCGACCGGTTGGCGTCCGGTGCAATCTCAACCCCAGCCTGCCGCCGGGCCTCACGGTGAGCTTCGATGGCTTGGTTGGCGGCGACGGAGTAGCCGGGGAAGTATTCTGCACAAATAAGAAAGAAATAGAACAAATCAGAAGATAAACCAGATTACAAGGACGAGCAAAGAAGTGAAGAGGAAGGCGGCCTACCATCGATCAAATCTTCAACCTGGTTGTAGCCTTCGCTCAGCGCCTGCCTCGTCTCGGCCCAACTCGCCGCCTTGGTCTCATACTCGGCCTTGAGGGCGGCTTCGCTATCCTGTGCCGCCTTCAAGGCCGCCTTGTGGTTCTCCTCCTGGTAGGCCAACTTCTTGGCCAGGCGATCATGTTCCTGAGCCAAGGCATTGAGCTCGCCCTCCCTGGTGTGAAGGGCTATCTGGGCCACGCCTAGCTGCTGCCTCAAGTCGGCGTTGGCTCCTGCCGATATGAAGAAGAAGAAATTAAGAAAGAAGTCGTCAAGAAAGATCCGACCCGACTGCTCAGCAGTCGGCCGGAATCTCGGGGACTACACCCAGTGGGTGCGCTGACGCGCCCCCACATGAGATAAAAAACAAAAACACTCACGCCGGCTCTCCGTCAGATCGACGGCCTTCTGATTCACCTCCCGGGCCTCGGAGTTGAAGGTAGTGGCGTGGAGGTTGTGATAGTCCTACAAATAGGATGAAGGTGCGAACAAGAACAACTCATTAAATCAAAGTCTTCTGAGAAGTTCCAAGCCGCCTGCTCAGCAGCCGACTCGGAACTCGGGGACTACACCCGGTGGGTGCACTGACGTGCCCCCACGGAAGAAATCAAGATCAAGAAGACTCACCCGAATGGCCGACCGCGTCGCAAGATATTCTTGGGTGTACTGTGTCAGTGCGGTGGCCTAAGACTGAAGCCGGCTCCGGACATCCTGCGCTGCCACATTCAGCACGGCCTTCCCACCGCCCGGCGTCCACCCTGGCAAGCTGACGCTGACCGTCTCCAGGTCATGCGACAACGAGCTGGAGCCTGCAGCCCTCTGCAGGTCCGGCTGAGAAGCCGCCCTCGCCGCACACCGATGAGTCAACGACAGGATCACAAGATCCGCCCTTGCAGTCGGCTCACCTCCAGCCGGCTTCTCAGGCGGCGCCTCGGGCTGGCCGCCTTGGCCTGTTCCAGCCGACGGAGGCGGCACCACCTCTCCCTCCGGGACGACTATGTCGCCCCCTCCCTCTCCATCACCGGCTGGTCGCGGCCGGCTTCCTTTGGCGGAGGCACCGGGATTTCGGGGGCTATGGTGCGGAGGGGGATGACGAGTTGTGGAGGCTGGCTACGCAGGGCCTCCGCCGCCCTCTCTGCGGCTGCGGCCTCTGCCGCCCTCTTTGCGGCTGCGGCCTCCGCCTGAGCCTCGGCCGCCATGTCGGCCGGCGCCTCAGCCGACTCCGCCGTCGTCTCCTGAGCCGCCTTGGCGGCGGCTGCCCTCTGCTCCTCCGCCTCCCGCTCCTCCCGCGCGTTCCGCTCCGTCATCGCTTGGAGCTCGGCACGGGGTCTATGCGGCGGGAGCTTGCAGATCCTCCCGACCCTCCGACTATGGAGGCGGCTGTAGTCCGCTCAAGAGAGAGCGGAGCCCTGGTTGATAAAACAAGAAAAGGCTTAGAAGAACGCCGACTGAAGAAAAGAAAAGAAAGGCGTGCGAGAGTCAATACTTATGCAGAAACCGCCTGCGGCTGCTTCACCACCTTGCGGAAGCGGGCCGCCTTTGCAGCCGCCTCGTCCTGCTTGGTCGCCGCCGCAGAACCCTTGGGCTTCTTCGGCCGACCGCCGAAGAGAGTCGGGGCCGCCCGGTGTTTCTGCGCGCCGCCCCGTGTAGCCGGCCCGCTGGAAGGGCCGGCGCATTGATGGTTGGATGCCAGCTGGCGGCACGGAATAGGCTCGGCCGCGTCATCATCAGGCCAGTCATCGAAACCGGCGGTGAACCCGGAGCCGCCTACATCGCCGCCTCCCCCCACGGTGTCGTCGTCCAAGGCGGTCGCCCCCAAGTCGGGGTCATCAAGGTCGTCCACCACGCGGTCGGGGGCGAACTCGCGTTCCGCCCCCGCGGTCCCGGCCAAAGGATGAAGGAGGGGGTTCTGATTAAAAACAAGCCGACTGGTCAGAAGCCGGCCAGAAAGAACTCGGCAACAAGAGAATAAGAAAAGAAGGAAAGCTTACCACAAGCGGGGGTTGGCGCGAGAGTACGGCTCCTTGCCATATTGCCACTCCTTGGTGAGCTTGCAGTTGGCGATGTAGTTCACCATATAAGATACCTCGTCGTGAGGCATTTCCTTGGTGCTCAGCCGGCTTGGGTCGAAGCGGCCGCTCATCTGGCAGATCAGATGAGGGCGGCCTTGAAGCGGGAGCACCCGATGCTCCACGAAGGCGGCTATCAGGTCGGACCCAGTCAGGCGCTCCGACTGGATCAACACCCGAAGCCGGGCGACAGCGCCCGCTCCAGCCGGCGTCAGCGACCTGGCCCGGTAGGACCACGAGGGCTGCCTCCCAGCCGGTGAGCCGGCTACGTAAGCCGGAAAGTTGACACAGTCGCCCTGCGAAGCGACGTTCTTCACATAAAAATAGAATTTTTGCCAGAGCTTCACCGATTGGATCAACGCGATAGTCGGAAACGGGTTGTCGGCCGTCGATCTCCGCATGGCGATGAAGGCCCCACACGGAGCCGGCACGCCCGCGATGATCGTACCGAGCTTGGACTAGAAAAACTCCCCCCAGAGTTTGATGGTGGGGAGAACGCCGAGGAAACCTTCACACAGAGTGATGAAGGCCGACAGCAGCACCACCGTGTTTGGAGTGAGGTGGTGCGGCTGAAGATGATAAAATTCAAGAAACGAGCGGAAGAAGCCGCTCGCGGGAAGGCTGACGCCGCGCAGGCAGTGCGAGTAGAAGATTACTCGCTCGCCCTCCTCCGGGGCCGGCGAAACCTCCCTCGCCAGCGCGAGACGGACCCGCACGAGATCTTCGCCCGGCAACCGCCGCGTCTTGCGGAGGAAGTCGATGTGGTCGTTGTGGACATTAGAGCCGTCCCAGGAGCTCGACGTCGGAGCCATGGCAACGCGAGGGCGGCGGAGAGCGCACGGTGCGGCGGTGGCAAGATTGTGGCGCACTAAGAAGAATGGCGGAACGGAGGCGTCGTGGAGAGCCGCTGCGGCAACGGAGAGGAAGAAGAAGGAGGTGATGGCAAAGCGAGGGCGAGCGTGCGAACGACTGCCACTCCCCCTCCTCGCCCCTACTTATAGCCTCGTGTGGTGAAGCCGAGGAGGCGAGGCGTGGGGGGGCATGGGATTAACCGCGCCCACTCCCCCACGTCCTGCGATTATTGCGCCTTAACTGCGAGTGGAAACCGCCGTCGGAAGACGTGTTGTCGGTTCGGGCCGCAAAAGATCCACACACGGGCCAAGGCGTGGAAGTGGCGGGCCCCGGCCTGCCGTGGCGTCCCGTCACGCGCGTGGGCTGGCAGGCCCTCCCAGCCGAAAGGCGCCACGTGCCGCGCAGGCGGCGGGCGGCCAGCCCGCAGCCTGGCCAGCTGGTTCCCGCCTTCGGATTTCGAAGAAACTTCGCCGAGAAGGCACACATAAGTGAAGCAGGCTCCTAGTTGCCGGCTCTTCGGGATAGGAAGCTGATTGCGCTTCTCGTTCCCCTTTCAGCCACGAAGCCCAACCAGCTTCGGGGACTACTGTCGGAGTAAATGACCATGGGTAGCCTAGCCGACTCCCTTTGGCCCTTGAAAAAACAACACGCCGATCGAGCCCTGAAGCACCTAAGATGCGGGGCCGCCTTCCTACGGCCGGCTACCTCACAAGCCGACTATCGGAAGGCGGCCCGACCCTAAACTCTCTTGGAGGAAGCCACGATGGGGCCGACTCCAAGAAGCCGGCCATAAAGGGGCCGACTCCAAGAAACCGACTCAAGAAGATCGACTCCAAAAAGCCGGCCCCTGGCAAGCGGCCAGGGCCGCGCCCTAAAAGTCTGCACCCCCATAACGATGATGGGACGGGGCATGGCAACAGTGGACCCTGCCACCCCCGAATCCCGGAGCACGCATGGCTACAGTATGCCGTACGGGACAGCCATGACTCATCCGGCGTGGCACTGTTGTCATGCTAATCATGACGCCCTCGACGACGGGCCGCCAGTACGGCCCGTAGGCGGCGGGCCCCTTCGGTCAGAGAGACACACGAAGGCGGCCCGGCCTCCCCCAGCCGGCCTGGGGCACGGCCGGCTTCCTATGGCCGGCTGGCCCCCCTCCTCAGGGCGCGCGCACCATTAAGAAGACAAGACGAGGTAAGGCTACAGTGAGAGCCCGCAAGGCGGCGACACTATAGCCATGCTTACCTCGATAAAGCCCTTGTCATTAGAGGCGAGGCAATAGTAACCAGCCCCCGACAAGACCCCCAATCGGTGGGGCCTACCTGTCGACCAATGAGCCGGCAGCCAGCGGGACCCACTAGTCGGCGGGCCCCAGCGGCCGGCGGAGAAGCCGGCGGCCATAGACACTGATGGCTAGGGCCCGCGCCCAGCCATATTACCATTATACCCCGGGGGGTAGGCCTATATAAACCCCCGGGGCACCCATGCAAAGGGTTGATCTCATAGAGTTTTAGACACTACCATAGGGAGAGAAGAGAGCTAGCCTTGCCCTTCTTCCTCCTCCCATCGAACAGCTCCAGGAGCCTCTTGTAGCTTCTTATCGACCTAGTGATCATGCGGAGACCCCGCAAAGCAGGAGTAGGGGTATTATCTCCACGGAGAGCCCCCAACCTGGGTAAGATCCGCCGGCGTGCATGCCTTCGCCTCATCCCGTTTCCAGGCACCGGCGATGTCTTACTGGCTCCCACAATGATAAGCCATCCGTTGGCATATGTCGCACGTACCACCCGACAGTGGGTGGCATGAGTGACAGAAGCACATACCCGAGTAAGTAGGTTGTTTGCGTATGGGATAAAGAGGACTAGATACTTTAATGTTATGGTTGGGTTTTACCTTAATGATCTTTTGTAGTTGCGGATGCTTGCTAGAGTTCCAATCATAAGTGCATATGATCCAAGAAGACAAAGTATGTTAGCTTATGCCTCTCCCTCAAATAGAATTGCAATAGTGATTACCGGTCTAGTAACGTAGTCAATTGCTTAGGGACAATTTCACAACTCCTACCACCACTTTTCCACACTCGCTATATTTACTTTATTGCTTCTTTATCTAAACAGACCCTAATTTATATTTACGTGCTCTTTATTATCTTGCGAACCTATCCAATAACACCTACAAAGTACTTCTAGTTTCATACTTGTTCTAGGTAAAGCGAACACTAAGCGTGCATAGAGTCGTATCAGTGGCAGATAGGACTTGAGAGAATATTTGTTCTACCTTTAGCTCCTCGTTGGGTTCGTCACTCTTACTTATCGAAAGAGGCTACAATTATCTCGTATACTTGCGGGTCATCAAGGTACAGAGAGAAGAAGAGATTAGGGAGGGAGAGATGCAGGGAAGAGGGAACGGAAGGAGAGGGTTGTGAGGGGCTGGCCTGGTCATGAATCTCCGGTGGAGCAGCTCGCCGGGGATGGCGTGGGGCTTGAGCACCGGCTGTAGTGTAGATCGAGCATGAGGTGCTCGGGGAGGGATCGAGCGAGAGGAGCCTGGGGCCTCAGTTGCGGGATTGGGTGGATCGGGGGGAGGAGCTTGTTGGCCCGATCGGGAAATCGAGGGAGAGTCGGGCTGTGGTGGTTGGTGGGATGGGGATCCCGATGAAGTAGGGAATCAGTGGTGATGGGACAAGGTCCCGAGGAACAAGGGAGAATGGGTGGCGGCGGCGGGGAGGATTAGATAGATGGATGGGACCAGGCTAGGGTTAGACTGCTATTTATAGCATTGGATTTTGGATAGGGCTATTTGGACTCTCCGATTAAAATCGAACTGTCGAGATTAATAGGCTAGGACAGTCCAAATAAGAAACCGAAGATATTTGAGGGATATTTGGGGATGATCCAGACACACTGGTCATGGCCAAGCGGGTCGGGTTCGGGACAACTTTCGGACGCGCGCGAGGGGTCTGAGTAAAGTGTAGAGGGGGTCAGACGGTCAGACAAGAGGGAATCGAAAACCCAGTTGGACTCGGATCCGTCAATGAAGGCAAGGGGGGGACGCGGTAACTACGGATGGATGCAAGCTTTAAGAAAACATGCAGATGCAATGCGCATGATGCTATGAGATGAGATGCATGACATGAACAAAATGCAAAACAAAAGACAAAAACCCAACCACGAAGGAAATATCACAACACATTGCCGGAAATGGCAAGAGTTGGAGTTACAATAATGGAAAGTTACATCTGGGGCATTACAACACTCCACCACTACAAGAGGATCTCGTCCCAAGATCTAGGATGGCGCCGGAGAGAAATGGAAGAGGAAGAGAAGAGGTAAAACTAAGTTGCTTCTTTGACAAATGATGAAAATAATCCTTGAGAAACCACCATGTAGAGCCTCCATCAAGAACTCCGGTAATAAAAGAATGATCAAACGAAAGGAAAGTTGAAAACAGAAGGTGAAGCCTTGCGATTATTTAGATGGAGCTTCGCGGCGAGATAATGCGGAAAACTTGGAACTCCGGAAAAGAAAAGATGAAGCATCTTGAACCGAGAAATGTGACATGATGAACAACTCTGGAAAGAAGAAACTAGATCACTTGGATGAAACAATAATAAGAATTATGTTATGCATATCCTTACCAATTTAAATTGATGACAAGCAACGGATTTGGCATACTACTTATTCTCATTGAAAAATGATTACAGATAGAGATATAGCGCAAACTTGAGGAAGGTCTTCAACAACCACCGGTAGGATTGAAACAACGAAAGAACGAATAAATTGATACGATAACGAAGGAAGAGAAATCTTGAACGAACCACCGTAAGAATTGGAAATGAGAGTAGCAAAGGCACAATTCACTGGGAAGAATTGGAAAACGAATGAAGGTACTTGAGGGGATTCAGATACATGAGAACGAAGAGATCATGAATTGATTAGAGGATATTTGAACGATGCACCGGAAGAATTGGAGAACGACAACTACACGCTGAGAATGAAGAATTATGACATGATGGCCTTTGGAGGAAAGAAACGGAAACAACTCATGAAATGCTCTGGATGGGTGAAAAGAATTCTCACAATCGAAAACAATTATGAGAGGATGGCATCAAGCTTAAACTGCGCATCTTTGGAAGAACGGGTAAGGATTTAAGAGGAACTCTTCTTCGGTCTTCGAAATCCGAGAATGACGACGAGAAACACCACCATGAGTAGTTGAGATACTCCGGGAGAATGAAAATAAATAGGTTGAGCCAACAATGAAAAATAATTTGAAATCGATCTTGGAAAACATCTGACTGATGAAATTCATTCTTACATCAAACTTCAAAAAGAATTTGGGAATGTCTCCAGGAAAATTAGAAGAGTTAGGTAAGATCCCGGGGAAAGACCTGTGGGTTAGGGCCCACTTGAAAGAAACATCATTGAAGGATTGCTTGAAATAGAGATTGCACCGGTAGAATTAACTAGCTTGAATGAGAGAAAAACCTCGAAATAACTCAAACAGATTAAGAATGGAAACATGATTCTTCTGAGATATCTTTAGCACTCCGAATACGAATAGAGAGAGGTGGACGATTATGAGATGCACCGACATGGGATAACATTTGAAACAAGGAAAGGGATATGATTAACACCCAAAGCTTGAGTTAAATCCACCGGAAAAGAATATGAGAATGAAGAATGATGAACTTGAAGCTCGTGAGCATCTTCACGAGGGATCACTGGATCAGAACATTGATTGAAAAGAGTGAAGAGACTTCACATGAATAAATGGATACTTGATTAAAATATATGAGTCCTTGAAGAAAAGGGTGGGAGGGCGGGAAAACAAAGACAACTTGGGACGGATGAAACAAACACCGTGGAGAAAACTTAGAATTGATCTCGCAAATGTTGAAATGATCGGATACACTTGAAGAGAAGCACGCCGGTTGGTAAAAAATTAATCTGACGACCTCGATGATCAAGAAGGATTAGTATTCACATAGCAATATGAGAACACCGTTTAGGAAAGGTATGGATTCAACATTTGACTTCAAAGCAACTCGAATACCAGAAATAAAACAAAACAAAGGATTTAGCTTGCAGAATAAGCCGGAAACAAACATATGATAGAGATTTCGTCCAAAGTTTTCGTGGTGGGGCCCACACGTGCTCGATCATACATCACCATCATGTACAAGGCAGTGCACATGACATACTAAGCGTCCCCGAGTCAGCATAGCCAAGGACTCATTAAGACACAACAAGACCACTATAAAAACGACCGTGGATAGGCGGACCACTAGACGTCGAACCCCAATCTCATATCATGCATCTGCCGGAAAGAAAAAAACTAGAGCTACTTGAATTCCCACCTATAAAACTCCAGAAACTTTCTGGTTATGCAATCTGGTGTTGGGGATACAGGGGAAGCAATATATATCTCACCCAAAACTAACAATCCCTACATCCAAGTTGTATCCATCCATCAACACATAACCAAGAAACCTTCGGAAATCATGTACCTCAACCTTCGAAAAGCATCCGTTATACTAGCTATGGCAATACTCCCGAACTCCCGCCCCAGTACTGGGTGGCGTCGAGGTTATCTTACCACTAGCTGCATAAAAGAGATTTTCGATGTTGGTGAAACTCAGGTATTCCAGAACTGCAACGATAAAATTGTGAGAACAACACCTCAGAGCTCAACTCCCCGGGACACTGCCACAACCCCTAAATGTCTGGAGGCACCAAGAACAATGTTCTCGTCACAAGAATATCAGAACGACCCCAAGATACCCGCTTGATCCTAATTTTTTTTCCATGAAATTTGAGGAGAGGAAAGAAAAAACATCTACATCAGGAGGCCTCACCCAAAGCGACGGAGGGACTGAGGAGTAAAAAGATTCCTACTCTCCGATATATATAATCCTAAGACTCAAAACGTTTTTGTTCTAGACTGAACAACGTCAGCGATTCGATCAAGCAGGGGGCTCCTAAGTCGGGGATGGCTCTAATTACCAACTTGTAATGCCCACAATGCGGCTATATCTCCCATGTGTCGAGGCACGACTTAGAGGCATAACCGCATTGTGGTTGTTTTGCAAGAAGGGTCATCTTCACACAATCCCATGTAATGAACAAGAAAGGGATAAAGAGTTGGCTTATAATTGCCACTTCACACAAGTACTTAAATAAATCATACATCAATCAGAGTACACACATAGGTCCGTCTACACACAAATCCAAAAGAAAGACAACCCGAAATGCTAGATCCCCGATCGTCCCAACTGGGCTCCTGATGAGGACATCAATACAATTGTTACACCCACAGCCCCTGCTGCTATACATACTGGACCAATTACTAGAGCTCGTGCACGCCAACTAAATTACCAGGTACTTTCGTTTCTTGGTAATGATTCTAATGTTCATGAGAATATGATGCTGCCTAAATTGGATACATTTGTTTTGCTTACAAATGAAGGGCCTAGCTTGGAGAAGGATGAACATTGGAGCAAGAACAAGCATGGAGATGATGGCATGCGCAAGGGGAACAAGAACGGAGTTACAAGTGATGATTTCAGGACTTTGAAGCCACCATAATGGGTGCATGAAGCCTTGGACGAAATATACAAGATGCCACTTCACAAATTTCGTCCCGAGGCTATTTTAGGTGCTGCGTCACCTTATTATTGGGCCAGGCCCATGTAATTTCGAAATACATAAGTATAGGCTATTTTTAGAGTCCGTATGTGTGGGGAAACAAGAGATAGGGTTGATTTCGGACCCCTCCACCAAGGGCCACGAAATTCCCCCCCTCTTCCTCCATATATACAGCCCTTAGGGCATCGTTTAGACTTTGGGTTTTGTTTAGATTAAAAGTTCGCCATAGCTGCAACTTCGCGTACTTCGTTTGTGTTCAAAGACCAGACAAAGGCGTCACAGAACCCCACCTTGATCAATAAAGCTTTCATCTTATATTCGCAATATCCAGATTGCAATCTCAGTTTCTTGCTTGTTCTTCGTTTGCTCGCAGGAAACAGACCCTCGTGGTCAGGTTGATCGTGCTCCGGCGTGGTCAATAACCTCTCGGAGTTGGTTTAGCGATTGCTAAGGCGCGACGTCCTCGCACGTTCGTAGTCGGATCGTCAAAGTCGACTTCCACCAAAGCGAAATCCACCATCTCATCGAAAGACGGGACACCTTTGCCTCTATCAAGTGGTATCAGATTTCCAGGTTGCTCGGTGAGATTTTACAGTTTTTTAGTAGTTTAGATCGAGTCTGCTCTTCATACCTATAGTCCACGAAAAAGCCACAAAAAAATTTTTAGGGTTAGTTCATCATATCCGAACCAATCTGAGCCTTGCATAATCTTTTTAGGGTTTTGCTTTGTTGAATTTGCGGTTGCATCGTCGTGTCTAGTTGCTGGTCTTAGAGTCTAGTCTTTTAGAGTTTCGAGTTCTGGTCATAAGTTGTCACGCCGCCGCCGCACCATCATCATCGCCCCTGCCATTTACCACCACCGCACCGAATCCGTATCCATATACCACCACCAATCCGTGTCCATATATGATAGAGGCAAAGGTGTCCCGTCTTTCGATGAGATGGTGGTTTTTGCTTTGGTGGAAGTCGACTTTGACGATCCGACTACGAACGTGCGAGGACGTCGCGCCTTAGCAATCGCTAAACCAACTCCGAGAGGTTATTGACCACGCCGGAGCACGATCAACCTGACCACGAGGGTCTGTTTCCTGCAAGCAAACGAAGAACAAGCAAGAAACTAAGATTGCAATCTGGATATTGCGAATATAAGATGAAAGCTTTATTGATCAAGGTGGGGTTCTGTGACGCCTTTGTCTGGTCGTTGAACACAAACGAAGTACGCGAAGTTGCAGCTATGGCGAACTTTTAATCTAAACAAAACCCAAAGTCTAAACGATGCCCTAAGGGCTGTATATATGGAGGAAGAGGGGGGAATTTCGTGGCCCTTGGTGGAGGAGTCCGAAATCAACCCTATCTCTTGTTGCCCCACACATACGGACTCTAAAAATAGCCTATACTTATGTATTTCGAAATTACATGGGCCTGGCCCAATAATAAGGTGACGCAGCACCTAAAATAGCCTCGGGACGAAATTTATGAAGTGGCATCTTGTATATTTCGTCCAAGGCTTCATGCACCCATTATGGTGGCTTCAAAGTCCTGAAATCATCACTTGTAACTCCGTTCTTGTTCCCCTTGCGCATGCCATCATCTCCATGCTTGTTCTTGCTCCAATGTTCATCCTTCTCCAAGCTAGGCCCTTCATTTGTAAGCAAAACAAATGTATCCAATTTAGGCAGCATCATATTCTCATGAACATTAGAATCATTACCAAGAAACGAAAGTACCTGGTAATTTAGTTGGCGTGCACGAGCTCTAGTAATTGGTCCAGTATGTATAGCAGGAGGGGCTGTGGGTGTAACAATTGTATTGATGTCCTCATCAAGGTGGCTGCACGTAGTGCTGATTTTGATCGACCTCATCCTCATAATCTCCCACATAATCATCCTCCTCCGCATCAGCAGCAGGAGCCACAGAAGTATCAACAACAGCACCAACAGTTTGGCCAAACGCAAGAGGAACACGGCTCGCTCGGCGGAGATCTGTTTCGCGACGTGGAGGTAGTCGTTGTTGTTGTTGTTGGAGAGGTGCGTTAGGTGATGAGGACATCAATACCATTGTTACACCCATAGCCCCTACTTCTACATATACGGGACCAATTACTAGAGCTCGCGCACGCCAATTAAATTATCAGGTACTTTCGTTTCTTGGTAATGATTCTAATGTTCATGAGAATATGATGCTGCCTAAATTGGATACATTTGTTTTGCTTACAAATGAAGGGCCTAGCTTGGAGAAGGATGAACATTGGAGCAAGAACAAGCATGGAGATGATGCCATGCGCAAGGGGAACAAGAACGGAGTTACAAGTGATGATTTCAGGACTTTGAAGCCACCATAATGGGTGCATGAAGCCTTGGACGAAATATACAAGATGCCACTTCATAAATTTCGTCCCGAGGCTATTATAGGTGCTGCGTCACCTTTTTATTGGGCCAGGCCCATGTAATTTCGAAATACATAAGTATAGGCTATTTTTCGAGTCCGTATGTGTGGGGAAACAAGAGATAGGGTTGATTTCGGACCCCTCCACCAAGGGCCACGAAATTCCCCCTCTCTTCCTCCATATATACAACCCTTAGGGCACCGTTTAGACTTTGGGTTTTGTTTAGATTAAAAGTTCGCCATAGCTGCAACTTCGCGTACTTCGTTTGTGTTCAACGACCAGACAAAGGCGTCACAGAACCCCACCTTGATCAATAAAGCTTTCATCTTATATTCGCAATATCCAGATTGCAATCTCAGTTTCTTGCTTGTTCTTCGTTTGCTCGCAGGAAACAGACCCTCGTGGTCAGGTTGATCGTGCTCCGGCGTGGTCAATAACCTCTCGGAGTTGGTTTAGCGATTGCTAAGGCGCGACGTCCTCGCACGTTCGTAGTCGGATCGTCAAAGTCGACTTCCACCAAAGCGAAATCCATCATCTCATCGAAAGACGGGACACCTCCGCCTCTATCAAGTGGTATCAGATTTCCAGGTTGCTCGGTGAGATTTTACAGTTTTTCGTAGTTTAGATCGAGTCTGTTCTTCATACCTACAGTCCACGAAAAAGCCACACACAAAAAATTAGGGTTAGTTCATCATATCCGAACCAATCTGAGCCTTTGCATAATCTTTTTAGGGTTTTGCTTTGTTGAATTTGCGGTTGCATCGTCGTGTCTAGTTGCTGGTCTTAGAGTCTAGTCTTTTAGAGTTTCGAGTTCTGGTCATAAGTTGTCACGCCGCCGCCGCACCATCATCATCGCCCCTGCCATCTACCACCACCGCTCCGAATTCGTATCCATATACCACCACCAATCCGTGCCCATATACCACCACCGATCCATATCCATATACTACCACCGCTACCACCACCGCTGCCATATACCACCACCATATATCCACCACGAATCCGAGTTCCTTGCTTATTAGGTTTGTTTTCGGGATCCATCTAGATTCCGATTCGTGTTTCCTTGCCGGAGTAGGTTTCGGAAAAAAAAGAGTCGGGTAGCCACGCTCCGTTTAGGCCCAAAATTTTTCGAAAACGCATTTTTCGAAAAAAATTCTGGCTATCCTATTTTTAGGTGTTTCTGAGTGTTTTGAGACAGGTGCCATTATAGGAAGTTTTTTTTGATCCGTTTCCAGTTTTTGTGTCCGGGCAGTCGAAAAAAAAAGCAGCGCAACAAAAAAAAAGAGCACAAAAAAAAGAGCGAAAAAAAAATCAGAGTGTGCTTTTCCCTTGTTTACGTGCCGCGCCGTGATTTTGTTGGTGTTCTAGGCTCGCGTCTCTAGCACAGTCTAGCCTAGGACCAGCACAGTACCGTCGTTGAGCGTTTATTCAACTTTGCATCTCTGAATTGATTATTGCTGACCCTTTTTGCTACCATAGTATAAGCCTTCCCAGCTCCACATACATCTACGTCGTGCGTTTGACTCTCCCTGGTAATCGCTCTATCCAAGCTTTGAGAGTTGTGACTACAACGGTTGCCGATCACCGCCTGTTGCTGGGTAAGAACTGGTAAGAATTTGAGTTTTGCTTGACGGATTTGTGACACCCACCACCACCACTTGTTCGTAGTCTGTAGGATCATATTCTTGTGTGTTTCTATTGCTGCTAACCATGCCAGGATCACAAGACGACGAGATTGACTGGGAGAATTTATCGAACAAGGAGCTTCATGATAAGTTTCAGCAAATGATGACTGAACAGGTGCAAGATGTGCTGAACAATTTTGAAGAGGCCATGGAGAAGATCACTGGCCTTGAGAAGACGTTCGAAACAAAGCTCGATAACAGATTTAATGAATTGCTCGCGCGTCTTCCACCACCACCACCCGCTGCACCTAACGCACCTCTCCAACAACAACAACAACGACTACCTCCACGTCGCGAAATAGACCTTCGCCGAGCGAGCCGTGTTCCTCTTGCGTTTGGCCAAACTGTTGGTGCTGCTGTTGATACTTCTGTGGCTCCTGGTACTGCTGTTGCTGGTACCCAGGAGGATGATGAGTATGCGAGCGATTATGAGGATGAGGTTGATCAAAATCAGATCTACGAGCAGCCACCAGCACCACCACCAGCAGGTCGACCTCAGGTATATATTCGTAATGGTAGGCCTGCACCACCACCTCAGGTACGAGATGATGTCCATATTCCTAAACTGAAATTGAATATTCCACCATTTGAGGGTAGATATGTTCCTGATATATATCTTACTTCGGAGTTAGAAACTGAACAACGATTTACATGTTTACAATATCCTGAGGAGAGACGAGTTGCTGCTGCTGTTTGTGCTTTCACTAGTTTTGCATGTGTATGGTGGTCTGAACATTGTAGATTATATCCTATTCCAACTACTTGGGCTGCTTTGAAAACTGCTATGCGTACGCGTTGGGTTCCACCATATTATCAACGTGAATTGCTTCAAAAATTGCAGCGTTTAAGACAAGGAAAAAATTATGTAGAAGAATATTATTAGGAATTACAAACTGGCATGATTAGATGTGGTATTGTTGAGGAGAATGAAGCTATGCTTGCACGTTTTCTGGGTGGATTAAATAGAGAGATTCAGACCATTCTAGACTATAAGGAGTATACTAATATCACTCGTTTATTCCATCTTGCTTGTAAAGCTGAACGTGAAGTGCAGGATCGACAAGCATTGGTGCGAACTAACTTTTCCGCAGGCCGACCTCCATCATGGACACCACGTGCATCTTCTACTTCAACTACACCAGCACCTCCATCAGGTGCCACCTCCAGCCGTGATACAAGAAAATAGGCACAACCACCATTATCTGCCAAGAGCGCACCTGCGGGGCCTACACAGCGTTCTTCTTCTTCCATAGCATCAACAGGGCACACAAGTGATATTATTTGTCGTCGTTGTAAGGGAGGAGGTCATTATGCGAGAGAATGCAAATCTCCGCGTGTGATGATTGCTACCGCGGATGGTGGATATGAGTCCGCTAGTGACTATGATGAGGAGACTTTGGCTCTTATTACACGTGAAGAACACGGTGGAGATGATTCTGATAATGAGACGCAATACATGGCTCCTGAAGACGCTGACAGGTATGAATGTTTAGTTGCTCAACGTATTTTGAGTGTGCAGATCACACAAGCTGAGCAAAATCAGAGGCACAATTTGTTCCATACCAAGGGAGTTGTGAAGGAACGTTCTGTGCGCGTCATCATAGACGGAGGGAGCTGCAACAACTTGGCTAGCATGGAGATGGTCGAGAAGATTTCTCTCACCACAAGACCACATCCACATCCTTACTACATCCAATGGTTCAACAACAGCGGCAAGGTTAAGGTAACACGTACTGTTCGTGTGCATTTTAGTATATCTACATATGCTGATTATGTTGATTGTGATGTGGTACCTATGCAAGCATGTTCCTTATTACTTGGTAGACCATGGCAATTTGATAAAAATTCTGTACACCATGGTAGAAACAATCACTATACTCTTGTTCATAAGGATAAAAATATTACTTTGCTTCCTATGACTCCTGATTCCATTTTGAAAGATGATATTAATAGAGCTAATAAAGCAAAACAGGAGACGAATAAGAGTGAAAATCAGATTGTGGCAAAAGAATTTGAGCAACAAATGAAGCCTAATAATAAACCATCTAGTGTTGCTTCTGAAATTAAATTGAAAAGTGCATGTTTATTTGCCACCAAATCTGATATTGATGAGCTAGATTTCAGCAAATCTGTTTGCTATGCTTTTGTGTGCAAAGAGGCAGTGTTTTCATTCGAGGACGTGCCTTCCTCTTTGCCTCCTGCTGTCACTAACATTTTGCAGGAGTTCGCTGACGTCTTTCCACAAGACGTGCCACCGGGATTACCGCCTATTCGAGGGATTGAGCATCAGATTGACTTAATTCCCGGTGCTTCACTGCCAAACCGTGCACCATACCGTACCAATCCAGAGGAGACGAAGGAGATTATGCGTCAAGTACAAGAGCTTCTCGACAAAGGTTATATACGCGAATCCCTTAGTCCTTGTGCTGTTCCTATTATTCTAGTGCCGAAAAAGGATGGTACATCACGTATGTGTGTTGATTGTAGAGGCATTAATAATATTACTATTCGTTATCGTCATCCTATTCCTAGGCTAGATGATATGCTTGATGAATTGAGTGGCTCTACAATATTCTCCAAAGTTGATTTGCGTAGAAATTGGGAGATGAATGGAAAACAGCGTTTAAAACTAAGTTTGGCTTATATGAGTGGTTAGTCATGCCTTTTGGGTTAACTAATGCGCCTAGTACTTTCATGAGACTAATGAACGAAGTTTTACGTGCTTTCATTCGACGATTTGTGGTAGTCTATTTTGATGATATACTGATTTATAGCAGATCTTTGGAAGAACATTTGGAACATTTACGTGTTGTTTTTATTGCTCTACGTGATGCACTTTTGTTTGGTAACCTTGGGAAGTGCACCTTTTGCACCGACCGAGTATCTTTTCTTGGCTATGTTGTTACTCCACAGGGAATTGAAGTTGACAAAGCCAAGATTGAAGCTATTGAGAGTTGGCCGCAGCCCAAAACGGTCACACAAGTGAGGAGTTTTCTTGGCCTCGCTGGATTCTATAGGCGTTTTGTGAGAGATTTCAGCACCATTGCTGCACCTCTCAACGAGCTTACAAAGAAGGATGTGCCTTTTGTTTGGGGTACCGCACAGGAAGAAGCCTTCACGGTATTGAAAGATAAGTTGACACATGCTCCTTTACTCCAACTTCCTGATTTTAATAAGACTTTTGAGCTTGAATGTGATGCTAGTGGAATTGGATTAGGAGGTGTGTTATTACAAGATGGCAAACCCGTTGCATACTTTTCTGAAAAATTGAGTGGGCCTAGTCTGAATTATTCTACTTATGATAAAGAATTATATGCTCTTGTTCGGACTTTCGAAACATGGCAACATTATTTATGGCCCAAAGAATTTGTTATACATTCTGATCATGAATCTTTGAAACATATTAAAAGTCAAGCTAAACTGAATCGTAGACATGCTAAATGGGTTGAATTCATTGAGACTTTCCCTTATGTCATTAAACACAAGAAGGGAAAAGAAAATGTTATTGCTGATGCATTGTCTCGTCGCTATACTATGCTTTCACAACTTGACTTCAAAATATTTGGTTTAGAGACCATCAAAGATCAATATGTGCATGATGCTGATTTTAAAGATGTAATGCAGAATTGTAAAGAAGGAAGAATGTGGAACAAGTTTGTTGTTAACGATGGATTTGTGTTTCGTGCTAACAAGCTATGCATTCCAGCTAGCTCCGTTCGTCTTTTGTTGTTGCAGGAGGCGCATGGAGGAGGATTAATGGGACACTATGGCGTGAAGAAGTCGGAGGACGTACTTGCTACACATTTCTTTTGGCCAAAGATGAGACGGGATGTTGAGCGTTTTATTGCTCGCTGCACTACATGTCAAAAAGCTAAGTCACGACTCAATCCTCATGGTTTATATATGCCTTTGCCTGTACCTAGTGTTCCTTGGGAGGATATATCTATGGACTTTGTTTTAGGTTTACCTCGAACAAAGAAGGGGAGGGATAGCATATTTGTTGTCGTGGATAGATTCTCGAAAATGGCACACTTTATACCATGTCATAAAAGCGATGATGCTGTTAATGTTGCTGATTTGTTCTTTCGTGAAATTATTCGCTTGCATGGTGTGCCAAATACTATTGTTTCAGATCGTGATACTAAATTTCTTAGCCACTTTTGGAGATGTTTATGGGCTAAGTTGGGGACTAAACTTCTTTTTAGTACTACTTGTCACCCCCAAACTGATGGACAAACTGAAGTAGTCAATAGAACGTTGTCTACTATGCTTAGGGCTGTTTTGAAGAATAATAAGAAAATGCGGGAGGAATGCTTGCCTCATATTGAATTTGCTTATAATCGTTCATTGCATTCTACTACTAAGATGTGCCCTTTTGAAGTTGTGTATGGTTTCCTACCTCGTGCACCTATTGATTTGTTGCCTCTTCCATCTTCGGAGAAGGTTAATTTTGATGCTAAACAATGTGCTGAATTGATTTTAAAAATGCATGAGTTAACTAAGGAAAACATTGAGCGTGTGAATGCTAAATATAAACTTGCTGGAGATAAGGGTAGAAAACATGTTGTGTTTGCACCTGGAGATCTTGTTTGGTTACATTTGCGTAAGGATAGATTTCCTGATTTGCGCAAATCAAAGCTAATGCCACGTGCTGATGGTCCCTTTAAGGTGTTAGAGAAAATAAATGATAATGAATATAAACTTGAGCTGCCTGCAGATTTTGGGGTTAGTCCCACTTTTAACATTGCAGATTTGAAGCCTTATTTGGGTGAGGAAGATGGACTTCCGTCGAGGACGACTTCATTTCAAGAAGGGGAGGATGATGAGGACATCAATACAATTGTTACACCCACAGCCCCTGCTGCTATACATACTGGACCAATTACTAGAGCTCGTGCACGCCAACTAAATTACCAGGTACTTTCGTTTCTTGGTAATGATTCTAATGTTCATGAGAATATGATGCTGCCTAAATTGGATACATTTGTTTTGCTTACAAATGAAGGGCCTAGCTTGGAGAAGGATGAACATTGGAGCAAGAACAAGCATGGAGATGATGGCATGCGCAAGGGGAACAAGAACGGAGTTACAAGTGATGATTTCAGGACTTTGAAGCCACCATAATGGGTGCATGAAGCCTTGGACGAAATATACAAGATGTCACTTCATAAATTTCGTCCCGAGGCTGTTTTAGGTGTTGCGTCACCTTATTATTGGGCCAGGCCCATGTAATTTCGAAATACATAAGTATAGGCTATTTTTAGAGTCCGTATGTGTGGGGAAACAAGAGATAGGGTTGATTTCGGACCCCTCCACCAAGGGCCACGAAATTCCCCCCTCTTCCTCCATATATACAGCCCTTAGGGCATCGTTTAGACTTTGGGTTTTGTTTAGATTAAAAGTTCACCATAGCTGCAACTTCGCGTACTTCGTTTGTGTTCAACGACCAGACAAAGGCGTCACAGAACCCCACCTTGATCAATAAAGCTTTCATCTTATATTCGCAATATCCAGATTGCAATCTCAGTTTCTTGCTTGTTCTTCGTTTGCTCGCAGGAAACAGACCCTCGTGGTCAGGTTGATCGTGCTCCGGCGTGGTCAATAACCTCTCGGAGTTGGTTTAGCGATTGCTAAGGCGCGACGTCCTCGCACGTTCGTAGTCGGATCGTCAAAGTCGACTTCCACCAAAGCGAAATCTATCATCTCATCGAAAGACGGGACACCTCCGCCTCTATCAGCTCCACTACTGGTTATCCGGAAAAGAAACATAGTAATGACCAAGATCCTCATCAAACTCCGAACAAGCTCGGTTGCGTCACCTGCACTATTATCATCGGCACCTACAACTGTTTGGTAGTATCTTGTGAGTCATGAGGACTCAACAATCTCAAAACCCGCAAGATCAAGACTACTTAAGCTTAAGGATAGTACAAGGTAATGAGGTGGAGCTGCAACAATTGATAAGCAAAATATGGTGGCTAACAAGCAAGTACAAGACTAGGAAGAGAAACTATGCAATTGTCGTCATCTAGAATTGATCAAGAAGTGATCCCGAAGACTACTTACGTTCAATCATAACCCAAACCGTGTTCACTTCCCGGACTCCAAGAGACCATCATGGCTACACACGCGGTTGATGCATTTTAACTAAGACAAGTGTCAAGTTCTCTACAACCGGATATTAACAAATTCCCATCTGCCACATAACTGCGGGCACGACTCTCCAAAGTTTATACCCTGCAGGGGTGTCCCAACTTAGCCCATCACAAGCTCTCACGATCAGCGAAGGATATTACTTCTCCGGGGAAGACCCGATCAGTCTCGGAATCCCGGTTATAAGACAGACAATGGTAAAACAAGACCAGCAAGACCGCCCGATGTGCTGACAAATCCCGATAGGATTCACATGTATCTCTTTCTCAGGGCACACCGGATGGGCCAGACATCTGGTTGGCATAGACCCTGGTTGCCCAGGGGGCGCCGAACATCGCCTGGTTCGGACCAACACTTGGAGAAGCAATGGCCCGGGGGGGGAGGGGGGTTAAAAAAAGATGACCCTCGGGCTCGTGAAAACCCGAGGGAAAGTTAGTAGGTTGTTAGGCAAATATAAAACCAAGGTTGGGCCTTGCAGGAGGAGTTTTATTCAAAGTTGAACTGTCGAGGGGTTCCCATAAATCCGACCACATGAGGGACGCAAAAATCAAGGAAACTAAGGCGGCAAGAGTGGATCAAAACACCAGGCATAAGGCCGAGCCTTCCACCATTTACCAAGTATATGGATGCATTAATTAAAATAAGAGGTATTGTGATAACCCAACATAATCATGTTCCAACATGGAGCAATCTTCAACTTCACCTGCAACTAACAACGCTATAAGAGGGGCTGAGCAAAAGCGGTAACTTAGCCAAACAACAGTTTGCTAGGAAGGTGGGTTAGAGGCTTGACATGGCAATATGGGAGGTATGGTAAACAAGTGATAGGTAGCACAGCATAGCGATAGAACGAAGCAACTAGCAAGCAAAGATATGATATCGAGGGTAATGGTCATCTTGCCTGAGATCCCGCAAGGAAGAAGAACGAGTCCAAGAAGAAGACAAACAGACATAGTCAAACGAATCCTCACAACTCCAGAATGAAACCGAAGCTACCGAGAGAAGCAAACCGGAAAGAAGCAAACAACATGGTAAACAACCATCACATAAACATGGCATGATGCACAATCCAATATGATGCCTGTCCGGTTTAATGAGGCATGACATGGCAATATACACAAATAAAACTACAAATTAAGTGGAGCTCAATATGCAACGAGTTGCATATTGACGAAACACCACATTCGAATTATTTAGTTTGCTCTCGTTTAGGTACAACAATATTAAATGTTGTTAAACATGGAAAGAGGTGAAACATAAGTAAACTAACTATTTAGGCAAGTTTAAATGAGGCCGGAAACAACAAACAACAATTCCAGAAAATCCCCATGTGCATAATTTGAGTTTGGTACTGTTCTGCCTATTACATAATTTTAGAGTTTTTAAACATGCAAAGTAAGTGCACCAAGTTAAACTAGGCATTTTTCCACCCCATTTACATATAAAGTTTATTAAAATTGGAGCTACGGTTATTTAGTTATGAAATAAATCATTTTAACATGGCATTTATGCAAAAATAAACAAACAACAAGTTTAAACATTTTAAACATGGATGAAAGTGGCATAATGTGAAACTAGATGAAACCCTAAGCATTTTACATATATAAATTATTCACATATGATGCACCACTTGTGAGTTATTAAATGCATTAACTCTAGGGGTTTTTCTGCAAAACTGTAATTCACTTGATAATTACTAAATTTGC